>NW_015150690.1:218807-255288 GCF_000732505.1 Cyprinodon variegatus
GACTGAGTTTGATGCAGTTATTTTTGATTTATGCCCAATAGTGAAGCGTGGTCTGCGCTATGTTATTCCACACCACAACACAAGAGCGACAATCAGGAACTAGCTGTGGGTCTAGATACGGCCGAGCTGGTGAGGAAGTGGGGACAAGTTTGTGTGACAACGGAGGGACAGAAAGGTGAAAAAGAGCGGGGATCCAGGTGGAAAAAGGGTCCCAGTGTTCTCACGCACCTCGCTTTTCTAGCTGATCCAACTTCAAGAGTCGTTTTCCACAATGGAGGTCATACAAACAAAACAAGCCGGTAAGGTACCAAACAGGAAATACGCATAGAGTTAACTGGGCTGTATATTTGACCAATCAGAGGCCTCCTGATTGGTCACTGTTTGCGATCACCTACAATTTAGGGGAGGTGCAGCAGAGTGTCTTGTTGGGTCACATGCAGACAGCCTGGTTTCTGAGTTTAACCAGGCTTTAGAGCGGACATTCAGACTCAGTTATCTTGTATGAGCTATGAGAATAGCAATTTTTAAACAGAGCGTGCATGAGAGCAAATGGGCTCGTGCAGGGCGGGTCTTTTAAAAATTTCGAGAAAATCCTGCACAATATTTTACAATAAATTTTGGTATGATTACAGCTCTAAGCAGGGGCGGAGCTAGATGGGGGGCCAGGGGCCACCCTTATCCAATCAGTGGCTAAGGGTGCCTGCGAGTTTGGTCTAGGCTCGATCAATGCCCCAAGCCCTAGAACTGGCAGGCCAATCACAACGCAGAGATGTGGTTTGAATTTCTGGATGCAAAGTGGGCGGGGTTTTGAGGGCGGGACGACAAAGCTGCACAACGCTGGAGAAAGCACAACAAGGAAAATGGCAACAACTATCGAACAGTTCTCGTTTGACTCAGCTTTGGAATCAGTTTTGGAAGCATTAGACTTGGGCTTTTTTGTTGTTGTTGAAACATAAGCAGGAAGAGGCTCTACGCTCATTCAATGGCGTAAATATCGCTAACCAGACACTGCATTTGTCACTGACACCTGATAGGCCATCTACACAATTGTGGACTAGGAAGTCTCTTTGCAGATGTAATGGTGGGAAAAATTCCTCTTAAACCCACCTGATACTAGTTCATCTAACCTCACCGTATTTATACCATAACACATAGCAGATTTCACCATGATGGTGAGCAGTTTAAAGACGACAACAATAGCAAAGCAGACAGTGGTACTTTTAATTACTATGTTAATAACTGTAGGCTATAGTTCATTAGACGGTTGGTAGAAAATACACTCATATAATATGTTTCAAACCGCAATAAAGATCTTAAAAGAATGATGTATTTGAGTATTTTATTTTTTAAAATACTACTTGGAATTATGGGTAATCCAGAGCGTGGATTAAAACCATTTGCTGGGATGGGGTGTTGTAGGCTACTTTATATGGGGCCCGCCCAGATAATGTTGCTTACGGGCCTATTGTTGGGTCATTCATCCATTTTTAAGAAGGACGTATTCGCCGTTTTACTGACAGGCCGTTTGTTTACACTCCCCCGCAGCTTTCTGTCGCACTTAGTACGTCACAGTCAGTTCATCTTTGGTCAGAGCGTTAGGTATAGACATGGTTTGAAAAATAAGGGTTTTTCTAATTCAACAATCTTCTGATGTCTCATTCATCGGGCCAGACTGAATTATACATTTAATCTCACATATAGTCTGGTTTATCAGGCTGGTATAATTACACTTTTTATCTATATTACGAGTGGGCCCCCATCGGGTCACCTTTTTTAAGGCTTTAGATGCGCTTCTGGTGCGAGACCTGAACCTAAGGAAAGGGCGGAGGCGCGTGCTGACTGACCAGGCTGGTTTAAAGGGAGGGGGAGGAGACACAGGGGGGGCAGGAGGAAGAGGAGGAGCTGAAGATGGAGGAAGAGGAGGTGTCCTACTCAGCAGAGACCAGAGGAGAGGAGCGGCCGCCATGTTAACCAAGAAGCCCGGAGCCTCGGTCCTCCCGACGGGTGAGCACAGCTTGTTTCCCCGGTGCAGCGGCCTCTGAGCGCGGCTGCCTCAGGGCTGCTTCCCGGCCTTGATCTAATCCAGACCCAGGAAGGCAGGGAAACCTCCCCGGGGAGGTCAGCTAGCTTACCTGGCCGCCCCTGACTGGCTCCCCCCTGAGCTCCAGCAGCTCTTTGGTTTATCTGGGATCTCCTGGTTGGAGCAGAGGGGGAAGCTGAGGGAATCTCCCCGATAAGAAGCAGCTGAACCTGGGGAAGCTCCGCCATCCCCCCTCCTCCTGTCTGTCAGGTTTATTTTTAGCCGTTAGAAGCTGACAGCGGCTGCTGCTCCTTCTCTCGCCTTTTTTTTCTCCCTTTCTGTCTCCTTTGTGGAGCTTCGGCCAGCCGCTGCGCCTCTAACGGCTCTGCGGGGTTCGGTTCGGTTCGGTTCGGGGGGGTGTAGCGGTGGGTTTGGTGTCCGGGTTATTCTGTGCTAGCTTTCGGTTGCTTGGTGACTGTTGGCCTTGGCAGGAAGAAGGTTTTCTTTTCAGACCTGGCTCAGGTCAGTTTGTTGTCTGACCGTTAAAATGCCGTTTTTATTGCTTCCATCTTTAGTTCAGGGTTTTAGAAATGTTTAAAAGAAAAGCAGCGCGAGGAGGAGGTGTTAAAGTTGGTGAGTAGCTGCTGTGTTACACCTGAACCTGCTGTACCCAGATTAGGGATGGGCGCTATGATCCACATATTACGCTTTTCTTACTGTAATTGGTGTAGAAAAAAAGTCAAAATCATATAAGTATTTTCAAAAAAGGTTTAATTTGATATATTGCTTAAATTCAGTTTAAATTATACAAATAACCTCGATGTAGGACACAAATTAAAGGTGCAGTGCATCTAAACTGGTATTAGGAGTAGCTACAGATGAACAATAAGCTTACATGTTAATATTGATGATAACTGATACTTAAAAATATATATATATATAAATGATCCATGACTGTTAACCCTTTATATTTCCTTTATATGCTATATATCAGTGGAATACTTTGAAAATCAACATTTCCAGCCAGTAGTCTTATTGGAATCCAGGACAAGACCTTATTATCTTTGTAACATTCAAAAAATATGGATATTTTGATGGAAATAATGAATGTCAATGTAATAACAAGAAATGTCAACTTTCCCAAATATATTAAGAAAAATAACAAAAGTGCTTCTATAGGAAATTGATAACAAAAAAAACACACTTTTTTGTTTGGTAAAACATAATCTTAGAGGCATTAATGCTGATACTGGCACATTTTTTAATTTATAAATATAAATATAATTGTTTAACTAGGCTAATGAACTTTTTAACTTTTCAATTAGCTTTTTACCATTTAATTGACTTAACTTTTTTTTTTAACCTAATTTACAGTAGATAATATATCATACAAGGGCTCATCTAATTGGTCAAATGCCAAAATCAGATGTACAACCATGTAGCAACATCTTTGCTGATTGGCTGGATATAGATCTTCTGCTTCTAGACCTCACTGAAGGACGGCGGGGCTTCATTTGTAAGGGGTATGCTAGTGATCTAAATCCCTATAAAGGGTTAAAGAGCAAAACAGCTGACATTGGTTCTCTGCTTTAGCTAAACTACCCTCAGTCCTGTGCTACATTGTTATCATGTGACCAAACAAATGGCACTAGACATCCCAGGGCATACAGGATATTTACAGGGATGTTTGATATGTTAACACATTACTAATCTTAATCCAGACTATTTTAATCCCAATGTGGAGGAAAATGGATTTGCTGAATAAGCTTTCTAGCTTTATCATTGGTTAGAATAGAATCTACTAATCATCCAGAATCTGATTTTTTTATTTATTTATCGGTTAATTGGTCAAACTGTTAAATTGTGAAGAACTGTGATTACTTATTTTGATAAGACATTCTTCTGTTAAAAATGTCCTTTTAAATTCTATTCAGTTCAACTGATTCAAACTTTAACCCTAAACGATTCGGTTCAGCTCACTTCAACACATTCCAGTTAAAACCCGGTTTGAGCTGGATTTAGGTTGGACTCCTGTTTAATCCTGTTATTATTATATTTTTTTTTTGTCAGATACCGATTCAAATCTATAAACAATCTCCTCCCCTAACAGGACCTGGTTCTGTTTCGTTAACTTCATCTAATAGCAGGTTAATCCAATTAGGGTTTCATTAGTAAGAATCAGGTTAAGAACGTATTTGTTCAGTTCGTTCCAGTTTACTCTGTAATTCAGATTAAACCCATTCAGTTCTTTTTAATGTTTTGTAGTTCTGAGTTTACAGGAGAGTCAGATTATTAGAACCCATCATGATTTACTTCAGTCTAGTAGAATTCTGATTTAGATCTAAAATATTGTTTCATTTCTTAAAATTTAAGTTTGATCTGCTCATTATTTTATTCTTCTGTCAGATTCAGTCTGAACGCTAAAAAACAGTTTTTGGTTTATTCTGGGGCGACACAAAAGCAGCAAAGCAAACTCATTATTGCAATAGTACAAAAAAAAGGTTTAATCAGATAGAATATCTGTTATATTGGATGCAGTTAAACAGTTGAAGCTATAATAATATTTTACCAACTTGATGGTCTTTGCTGTCCACAGCAGATGTACATTTTCTGTTTAAAAATTGAACCCAAATGATAACAAAGATGGAGGGTCAGGAGATGTTGTCCTCTTGATTTTCTGCATTAGCATCTGATAAATCATGTTTTCTGATTATCAGGCATCTCTGGTTCATTTTAAAGTTTTAACTCGATCATCCGCAGCCCATCTAAAGTCAATGCAGTTATAATTCAGTCCATTTGTCTGTCCATCCATGTTTGAACCCACCTGGTCAGTCCTACAGCAACACAAAGACAGGATAGAACAGTCACACAGTCCTAGATGGGCTCATGCAGGACTGGTAGAGGAAGCTGGATTAAACCCACCCAGGCAGACAGACCCAGGGATTAGATTTGAACCCTGGACTTTGTAGCTGTAAGACCACAGTGCAAGCAACCAGGTCTCCATGAAACCAAGATTAAAATAATCTGGGACAAATTTAGAAACCACAAAAGTTGAAAAACTCATGCATCTAAATTAGTCATCTTAAACTTAAACCTATCTAGCTGCTGTTCAGTTTACTAAAATCCATTTGATATCTCTGAGGGGAGATTAATTTAACTAGACTTAGAAAGATTTTATTTTGTCATTTTGTATACACGAGTGTAAACAAAAAGAAATTTTGTTAAGAACAGCTCTCTAGACTATTTCATTTTTTTAAAGTGCATCCTTGATAAGTTAATCAGCAGTGATTCAAAAAAAAGAAAAACATTGTGATGAAAAACAGTAATTCTGGCTTTTAGTTTCAGTTTGCCACCCCAAAAACGTTTCTGGAGGCATCACTGCCCCACAGTCATTCAGATTTTCCCTTCAATCTATTCAATTTATTTATTTATTTATTCATGCAGTCATTAGATTGGATATTTATTGGGACAAAATCTGCTTGAAATCTAAAAACTATCTTCATAAACTCCAGTCCAGGTCTCGTTTATGGTAGTTAGCCTCTGTGTGAATGATAATTTTATTTTATGGCGGTGTATCAGCTACTGTTAGCATAGCACACAACGTTAGGTATGGTTTGCTTATGATAGTGTTAGCCTAAGCTAACATGCTAAGATTAGCATGGTAGCTGCTGTTGGTGTTTTAGCTAACAACTGTGTCATTGCTCGATCCGTACCATCAGCTCATCTGCGCTCGCACAACTAGATATACCTCTGAGTTTTCATAAATAATGTAATTGTGGTAATAATATTGCCTATTTCTATCCTTAACTTGCTAAATAATGCTAATGCACATCTTTAAAAGATTTTTTATGACTTTTCTGAGACTATTTTGATTTTTTTTTTTTTTTTTTTTTTTTTTTTTTTACATTTTCTCCGTTAAACTTCTTCTCTGACGTCATCATCAGACATACTCGGAGCAGTCCGGCAAAATATAATTAAACCATGTTTATCTGAATTTTAGTTGTTTCTTTCTTTGGGTTATGCACTACATACTATAATGTTAACAAAGAAGGAAAAATAAAACTCAAAAAATAAAAATAAATTATGTTTAAATCCAAAGCCAAAAAAGTTAGCTCCCAGAACCAGCGAAGGATCCCATTTCCGACTGATAAAACAGAATTTTAAGGCATTTATGTTCTCAAGAACTACATTATTGACCTTTAACAAATTATACTTTAGTATGCGTATACTATCATTGGGGAGGGAAAGACGTAATTTAGGTCTTTTTTGTACAAAATAAAATCGAGGGTTACCCAGATCTGTATCTAAGCTGATGGCACGGATTGTGGTTTCCGGGACGGATCGGGTTGTGTTTGTAGCTTGCTGTTCAGCGCTAGCTTTTAAGCTAGTATTATCATATAGAGTGATACATAATGTTTGTTAATGTCAGCATGCTAATGCTATTATGTGTGCTTATTTTATCATTAGTAATAAGCTAACTGATCCAGGTTGCTCAGCAACTTTGGAGCCCAGAACAGATGTATTTTGGTACACTTGATCATTATTTGTTCAGAATCCGCCTCTCTCAGATGTCCCGCTAGTCTGCAGACTTGTTGACTTAATAAAAAGTCCCCCCACTTTCTGTTTTGCATGCCTATCAGTTCAGCAACACATCTTGTGTTGTAATCAGAGGCTCAGGAGTTTCTTGTTGAAAGCTACATGACCCAAACATGACGGCATGCGAGCGCCGGGGTCAAACGTTAATATAAAACGAACACCTGCAGCTCTCTGCCTCCCTAATGCCATAGCTAATCCAGTGGGTCGGATGTATTTTTAGCTGCTTGTAGAAAACTATCTGGGCGAAGGGAATCCAGGGGAAATGTTTTGGCAAAAACAAAGTGTCAGCTTAACGGACAGTCAGTTTTAAACTGCCCAGATGACTCGGACTGGTTGATCGAGTTTGTCGGAGGGTTTTGGTGTTCTTTAAGACTGTTGGTCTACGTCCTGGGCCCCGTCTCCTAAAGTCTGCTTTGTGTACGGCTTTGAACCTGAATTCCTCTTTTTCTCTTTTTAAGAAAATGTTTTAAATAGTTTTGCTTTTCAGATACTTTACTGCAAGGGGCCCGATCAGGAGCTTTAAATCGTTCCACTTCTAATTTTAGTGCTTCTGTTGATCCTGAGATGTTCTGTTCATTTTTAAAAGGAATAATAAAAAGTCATGATTTTGATTCTAATTAAGTAAAATGAAAATGGCTGATTAGGTTCATCAGGGAAACACGGTTAAAAAATGGTTGAGATGGTTTTAAATGTGTTGCTCTTTAAGGAAATGGAGGATTCAAAAAAAAAAGAAGATTTAAAAACAATCCACTGGACTTTGTTTTCAAGTTTGGAGACGTTTCGCTTCCCATCCAGGAAGCTTTCTTAATGCAAAATGTCAGGAATAGTGTTGAGTTTGAGTTTTTATTCAGTAGCCCATCAAAAAATAGTTTTTGTTTAGAAAGCGTGCTAATTGAAACAGACGAAGGGGTCCACTCCTTTTGAATGGGGGCCATTTGGCTTCTTTGTTAGCCTGCATTGCCCCATACCTGTCTAAGTGTCTGAAAGGGTTAAAGGGAATTGAGTTTGAAACATCTTCAGTCTTGGAAACGATACCTGCGTTTGTAGGTATTTTTAGCCTTTTTCTGTCTCAGCGCATCGTCTCTTCTTCGTGTGATATGGCGTTACTGGATTTGACATGCGGCCTTACATTTTTCTCCTGAACACGTTGGTATGCAGAGGTTTTCATTGCTGACAGAATGAGCCCCAAGCATCAGCCTTCCTCCACCATACTTTACTGTTTCTCTCAACCAGTTTTTGTTTGGTTTCTTTATGTTTTTTGGTTTTCTGAAACATCTCGTTCGCTCTTACAGATGCAGAGAGAAGAAACATTTTTTATAAAATGATTGATTCGGGCTAGGCAGCAGTTGTTCCAGAGCCGTTGCTAATGTCTTGCCATCTTGATGTAGCTCTAACAGACACTAGTATCCTAAAGCAAAAAGCAGCTGATACTGATGCTGGTCAGAAGGCTGCTGCCTTCCTCCTGAAACCGTCTGACAGGAGGAAGAAGTGAATCGTTCTTTTTCTGTTATGTCATCTGTAAAGTTGTGGAAGAACTTGAAGAATGTTCTTGAATTAGTCCTTGAACGAGGCAGCAGGACCCTGCTGTTAACTCTGCGTCTGTCCTGTTTGTTTGGATGTTTCACCCGCCGTCGTTCCTGTAATTGTTGTTGTCTCAGCCTGATCCCATTTCAGGTTACGTGAGTTTAAATACCAGAGCCCAGCCGGGCCCGGCTTTGGTTGTCGGACCCTGTGTGTTTGCTGCAGGTTTCTCTGACGCGGCGTCTCTGTGTTCTGTAACTAGTTGTATACCGGGTCGGGAGCCGGTTCTGCTGCGGGCTGCTTTCTTGTTTCGTTCTTCTCCAGGTTTTACACAAACAAATTGAGTTGAGTGAGAAGCATCGCTGCAGGGAGATTGTTTGGATTTTGACACAGTGACTAATACCAGTCAGACCAGCTCAGGAAAAACCCAGTTTCTGCTCTGCTTTCAGCTTAAGTTGATGTATAAAGTTATTAATAATAAATTCATTGTTATCTGGAGGTTTATTAATTATTTGGAGGTTTGAAGTTGACATAATCTCAGACTCAGAAAGTCTCAGCCTTGCTGGTTTGTTTTGGTTTGTTTAGATCTTGTTCCTTCAGTGGAAAATTACATCAGCTGAGGAAAACCCTTTGTCTCCGGAAGCGTGCTGCGTTCACTGCCTCTCAGACAGCAGAGCTCTGAAGTCTTATATTTCTGAAGGTTTATTACCTGAATCAGACATCCCTCCTCATTAATCCGCTGAGTGGTGTTCAGGCTACGACCGACCTCTCGGGCATTTCCAGCTCGGTGCCGGGTTCGCGCTCAGAATGGCGATATCTAGGGGTAACGTTCTGATGAATGTTGGCTCCTTTAAAACCAGTCCATCTCTAATCAGAACCAGTTTGGGTCACGTCTCTCCAGTTGGACCAGTAACCGTATGTCATAGCTGCTCATATGTCCTGCAGCTGTTCTGTTTATCTGCTATAGGAACTGAAAAACCAGATCCAGACCTGAAACCTGCTGGATAGTTTCCTGTTTAAATGGTTAATTTTATTGCGATCCTCCTTCTTCAAGCAGACGTTTAACTTTCAGTAGAGAAAGATCAATAATCAATATTTTCAATCGGTGTCATTTTTTTAAGTCTCCTTAGTGTTTCAGATTGAACAATGTTAATGGCTAATAGGCAGGGCATGGCGAAGGTCTGAAAAACAAACAAATAAAAAAGATAAAAATGTTTGCCTGCAGCTTTCTGGGTTCGTCTGACTCAGAAGATCTGTTTCTAGGAAATATCAAGGATTCTCTATTGAATTTAGTTCTGGACTTTGACTAGGCCGTTGTGCCAAATTAATCCGCTTCAATCTAATAATCCATCCCATCGTTGGCTGGACGTTCAGGACGGATCAGCCTCGGAGTTTTTCTTCCAGGATTTTGCTCCATCATCAACCTTCCCTGTCCCTGTTGAAGAAAAACCTCAACTTAGCATCAAGCTGCCACCACCGTGCTTCCCCATAAAGCCTATAAAGGCCACGTTCTGGTTCTGTCTCTCATATAGTCATTAATATTTTCATTCAGAAGCAGTGTTTTAAACTCTGCTGGTAGATTTAGTACCGATCAGAGCTCAGCTGACTGTGGTTTGTGTTGTGAGACCTTCTCCTTGCTCTGGTTTCAGGAAGCAGAACATCAACCCAACGTTTCTGCTGCTGCTGCAAAGTTTAGGGAAACCGAAAGAAAATATTCTGACCTGAAACAGTTAGCAAAGGAGTATTACAGCTGGAACATCTGGAAGCTCCTTTTCCTCCTCTGTCGGCCAGGAGGTGCTGGAGCCATCTGATCATCATGTGCTTTGTTAGCTGTTCTGGTGATTTACTCTCCCGGGCCTGTGGGATGTTTATGTCGTCCGAACATCTAGAACAAATCTGAAACATGGATGCCTTGAAATAGATCAGAGACAAAACAAAAACAGTAACGAAACCCAGACTGGAATCTGCAGCTTCCCTTCTGACCTTTGGTGACCCAGTTTCTCCCTGATTGGGTCAAAAATATATTCTTTAATGATTTTAAATAGAAATCTTGAAGGTTCAACATGGCAAAGACTTTAGGAGTCGACGTTTGATTAAGATTTAGAAGGATTTTGTTAAAGAGGTTCCTCACCATCCTTTATCCAGGAGGTGATGACCTCGACTGTTTCCTACTCAGGGAGCTTCTTGTCGACTTTCTGTCCATCTGAGCAGCTTTTATCGAACTAGGAGGAAAAATGATGGTGTTTACTTCTTATCTAACAGCCAGTGAGCAGATCTGAGCTTCGGTTAAAGCCTGTCAGCCTTTTTCTCCTCCGTTAGGATTTTATTTCTCATCATAAATCAGACTAAATATCTGGATTAAACTCAGACTGATGATCACAATGACCCATTTTTATTACTTCAGCACATTACTGCCTTATATTTCCTTGTTGCCTCTCCTTCATCATAAACTCTGAGATCTTATCCAGCTGATTATCTGCCGTCTGGAGCAGTCGGAAAGTTTAGCTCCATTTTTCTGTCCCATTACTCAGAGATGCCACCTGGATTGCAGACTCGCCCTGATCCGCGCTCTACTGGTATGCAGTGACGTTGGTGGATTATTACGACTGCAGAAATGTTCTTCTGAATTACCTGTTTATTATCATTTAGGAAACATTATCTTGAAGCTAAGTTAGCCGCAGCATTACGAAATAATTCCTGGTAGAGATATCAAAATAAAAGTACTTCCTGGTCCATGAAGTGGTCATTATGAAGATAAGAAAGCAGGAATTCAGCATTAAAAGGTTTTAATCTATAATTTTATCAGTATTCAGCAGGTTTTTTAGATTGTGAGTGAAGAGTTCAATGAATAAAGCTGACTGCTAAATATTAACAGGTTGTTCATCTCTAACCTACAGCCCTTCAGCGTTAGAGATGACCTAGAAACGGTTCCTCTGGGTCGGTGGAGACCTGTCAACAGGGTTCAGCTGTCTGAATGAGAAGGCGGCCTGTTGGCTTCCTGTGGCCCAGATTGTGGTTCTTTCAACTTGTTTGTTTTCAGCTTCTCCAGATTAAAACCATTGAAATCAAAAGCAGTAAACCTTTAATATTTAATGATGATGCAGCAATTAAAGACAGGAGCTGAGTGATCCGATCGTTTCAGCAGGAAACTCTGTAGTGAAATGAGGCGATGAGGGAATCCTAAAGCAGGAGAGTCTGTGTTGTTCTCTGAGCTGCAGCGTCTCTGCAGGCTTTACCTCGTGTATCCGCCCCGCCGCCTCAGTGGCGAGCTCGGTCCGGTTGGGTCTGGATTTTGTCTCGCAGACCGAGGCTCCAGTCTCTGAGCGGCACCCTCATTAGCAGGATTACAGCAAGCGCTCGGATTAGAGGAACCGGCAGAAACCATCTGTGTTCTTCATCCTGCAGATGGATGGTGGCCTGTGAGGGTCCTGGAGCCGCCTCTATGCTGTTCAGTTCTTCCAGTCGTCTGTTTTTTGTTGTTTTTTCTGGGCTGTTCTGATAAACCTCCTGCCGTCCTTCACCGTGCGCATCAGCCCTGGTTAATTTTACCCAGGATTCATCTGGGATTAGAGAAACAAACTCAGAATGAACCTTTTCTCTCCTATAACCTGCTCTTTCTTTACTCTTCTTTGTTACTGAGAAATTCACAAATCACTCTTTGAATCATTTTTGAAACAAATTCCTGATTTTGACCATTTAATCTGAAATTGTCATCAGTTAACCTCTAAATCAATAATCTGCTTCGTTCAAGATGCAGATTTTAATCTAAAATCTGAAGGACTTTATCTGAAGAAAACAGAAAAAATGTCTTTAAGGAATCAATCTTTTATATTCAAGATTAGATTTTTTTAATATTATAAATGATAAGTTACCTCTAAAAGTAGACAAATACATCAACCAACAGATATTTTTGATATTTGGGCCAGAAAATCTGCAGCACTTATCTGAGATTATTTAGACTGATGTGAAAACAATCAGCCTCGGGATTAAAAACCTGCATTGGTTGATTTCTAGTTTAGTTTCCCACCATGTTTGCCCTCAAATAAGGCAGAGAATGAGGGACGTTGATGCATCTGATCTTTATTTCCACTTTTATCTGATAATCTGTCCAGATGAAGAAAAATGCTCCACTCTTCCTTATTTATCAGATTGATCTTTCTTTAATTAACAGATTATTAACACTTGGTAGCTTTAATTAAACTAAACTGGTTTTATTTATTTATGTATTCTTGTCTTGACTGAAAGGGGAAAAAGTAGACAATTTATTGAAACAGATAATTTAAATTATGATGTAAATGCCAACAAACAAATAAACCAACATGTCATTAAAAATTGAGTGTCCATGTGATCCATGGAGCTTCTCAGCACCTTCCTCCTGCTGCTCAGTGATTATCTGAAGTGTTTTCTGTCCCTATTGAATCCATGAAGGTGAGAAAGACAGGAAGCAGCAGTCGGAACAACAGGAAAAGCCAAAAACAGACTTTAGGTTCCCAGAGTTCCTCTGAAGGAGATAAGACTTTCTCAGACTGCTCTGCAGGTCTCTGCTGTGTCTCATCCATGTGACCTCTGACCTCTGCGTGCTGTCGTCCCTTCTCTTAAAGGAGGTGAAGCTGCAGAAGGGAGGCTGCCAGCGTACTGAGGGATTAGCAGGCTATAATAAAACCTTCATCCGTCTTTAGGCCGAGTTGATCTGCAGACCGATTCAGTCCAGAGCAAAGCTGCTCCTGAATCCGCCTCAGCAAGAAAGAAAGAAAGAATTCAATAAGATGTTTAAGTCAGGATCCAACATGGATGCTCTGCTGCTTTAAGGTTCATTCTGACCCCTAGATACTGTTAAGTCAACATGCTGTTACTCATCAGAGCCAGATGGAGCTAAACCAGAAAACCTGCTGCTGGTTCCTCAGCATCCAGGAGGGAAAGTAGCAGCAATGAGTTTCTGGTTGAAAGCTGCTGCTGCAGGAGAGCAGAACCTGTTTCCATCAGATCGGTCCAGGGAATGTTTTCTCATAAAGTCCTGGAGATCATCAAGATGTCTCTTCACCAACAGGAGACGGGTCTTTGTGGTTTTATAGATCCATAGTGGTTATGGAACTCTCTCAGGCCTTAGCTTTGGTACTTTAGACATTCTGGGTTCTTGTGTGACCTCCTGGATAAGGCAGTAGGGCTCCAGGGTTTTATCTTTTCTCTGTTAGTAGTTAATGGTTCTCTCTGCGGTTCTCTGAAGTTCTGTGAGCCTCTCCAGTCTGACTGATGAAACACTTTGTTTCTCACTTGATCTTAAATGTCTTACAATCACATTTCTTAAAGGTTCAGCTTCGTTCCTCTTGTCAGACAGGTTCTGTTGAAGTGATTTATTGTTCTGGGTTATTTACGCTTCAGTGACTCGGGAGCTGCAGAGGGAAACTCAAAGATTGAAACATCTTCATCAAAGATCAGAAACATGGAGCTGAAACTCCTCTCTCTCTGTGTCCTCCAGGCAAATCGGGCGAGCCGGTCTGCTCTCCTGGTCACAGTGGCTCCCAGACAACATCGCCCGTCGCCCTGCCGCCACTGCGCAACAACAACCACAACCCCCTGACGGTACGGACACACACAGCCCGCTTCTTTATGGTGTTTCCACAGCTGCAGTTGTAGCTCTAAGCTTCCCAGCTCTGATCTTCCTCCTGACGTCAAACCTTTAATGTTTGGGTCCAGTAAGGTCCTGCCTCCTGTTTAGATCCTCCTCCAGGTGGCGCCATGTTGGGGTTCAAAGCTGTAAGATCCAACAGATGGACTCCTTACTGACCTTAACAGAACGGCTCTCCTGTGGTCCGGTTCTGTCAGCAGAGATCCCGATGTTCAGGACGATGGCGTCCATCATTCTGAACTTCCCTCCTTTTTAATCTTTGTGATAGATCACAGTTGGGAACAGATGTTTACATTCGCTGTGAAGGACCGAAAAATGTTCTGAGGTTAAAGAATCGAATTAGGATTCAAACTAAAGATTTAAGGTTACCAACATCATGACAAAGCAACATACGCCATCTGCTAATGAGGGTTTATCATCTCTCTTCATTGGAAGCCAGTGTTTTATATCTTTTATTTATCTTTTTTATTCAGAAGCTAAAAGGGTTCCTATTTTATCTTACAAATAATTGTAAGAGAACATTTCTTGTATTTTCAATCTTTATTTAATGCAGCTGACACTATAAATACTTAAAATCTAATGACGTCCTATTTCTTTTCAGCTCAGCATATTAAAATAAGTATTGTAAGTCGATCGATAAGATCAATCAACTTTAGATTCATTCATTAATCAATAATTATTCTCCCTAATTCAAACTGTATGACTTTAGTCAGATTTTGGCTTCTTTCCCAGGTTTGTTCCTCCAGTTAGAGCCGCTGTAATCGGGTCACAGATCTCCTGTCAGGCTGAGATCAGGCTCTCTGATGGCCAAACATGGACTCTGTTCTCAAACAGCTTTTTAAATCAACCAATCACCGGTTTGAGGCCGTCATTCTCTACTTGGCTTCTAAGAGCTAAATAACTGCAGCAGGACGTGCTGAAGCTCCTTTGACCCAACGATGATCCCAGTCAGTGCGTTTATCACCATGACTACCCCGTTCAGGTCCAGCCATGGATAAAACGTCTCGGTCTAACAGTTCTGTCAGTTTCCTGTGGGAGGAGACGTGTTTCTGCAGCAGGTGGAGCTTCGATCAGATTCCTGGAAGTCAGAAACCAGATTATCACCGGATCAGGGCCGATAGAAGCACACAGCGTTGGGTCCATTAGACGCTCTCTGCTCTGGTTCTCTAATGGAAGTGAACCAGTGAGGGTTCTGGACAGTCAGCTGCAGCTGCAGCTAATTATAGCCTCCAGCTTCAAACAGCTGATTGGTTTATAGGCGTCTCTGAAGGACACACTCAGTCAAGACAAATGCTATAAATGACCCGTTTCACTGTACTGATCCGACCCTCACTCCTTAGAAATGTCCCTCATGCAGCCGGACGTTCCTGGGATGTCCTCCCTGTAGCTCTGATCTGATCCCTACCCAGTACAGCAGTAGAGGAGAGCTAAGGTTCAGACCTGATCAGGTAGACTGCTGTCCAACCGTCCTTCTATCCAACAATCTCTTTCATCAATGTCAGCTGAAAACTCTGAAACAATAACATTAAACAACCCTATCCTAGGCTGCCTGTTTATTATATTCAGCCTGGGAATCGAAGAAAGTTCATTCTACATTAGAAAAGAACAATTCTACTTGAATCTTGGGACCATTTCTTCCCTGCATCCCGTCACAGAAATGGCTTGATTTGGTTAAATCTGTCTGAAAACAACGCAGAACAATAGAACAGTCCAATTTATCGCACTCAAGGAATAAGACATTCTAACAAGCGAAGCAGTAGTATTAAGTGGGGGCATCATCAGGGGAGGGAGGAGTCCGGACTTTATGCTCTGCCGTATGTCGGAGTGATGGCTCCATCGCCCTGATCTCACTGGGAAACGGCGGCTCTTTGAACCGAGCCTCCGCTGCCGTCTGAAAGGAACCAGGTGTGCTAGTTGCCACGGGAACGTGGAGCCACTCTGAGCAGCAGGCTGAATACATCTTCTCATTAATAGGATCTAATTCAACATCGTTCCCTCGAACTGAAGATGGTTCTGATCCAATATCAACTCATTTTTCTGGATTAAAAGGAACCGATTTACATTTGGGATCTTCTTCTACCAAAAAAAAAAAGTTCCATGATGGTCTCCATGGTGACAGCCATCATCTGTATTGAACTTTGACCTGAAATGTCTTTTTTTTTTTTTTCATGCCGGTTCTCCTTTATGCTGATGAAGCCGTCTTTCTGTTCAGGGAGGTTCTAAGGCCGCCATGTCGGACGGCGTCCAGCACCAGATCCAGATCACCCAGCTGTACGAGGAGAACTCCAACAAACGTTCGGTCCTCACCACCCAGCCCAACGGCCTGGCTCCGCTCGGCTCGGCCCGGCCAGGCCTGCCTCTCCCAGACCGACTGACCTCCACATCGGATTCTGCCCACCACGGCCGCCAGGGCAGCGCCACCTCCAAAAAGTCGGCGGACAGCAAGATGAAGCCCATCCCCATGACGCCTGAGATGGCCATGAAGCAGTTCATGTCCAAGCTGTCTGCGTTCGAACATCACGAGGTCTTCAACTTCCCTGAAGGTAGATGATCAGTGATGATGATGACGCGGTGATGATGATGATGATGATAATCCTCACTGATTAGCCTTCTTCTCTGCTTTGGTTCTGCTCAGTATATTTCGTCGGCCAGAACGCGAAGAAGAGGTCGGGCGTTCTGGGCGGCGCTAACAACGGCGGCTACGATGACGACCAGGGGTCCTACATCCAGGTGCCACACGACCACATCGCTTACCGCTACGAGGTCCTGAAGGTGATCGGGAAAGGCAGCTTTGGACAGGTAGGACCGACCGGAACCGGTTCCAGGATTATCCTCATTCATGACCTTTTTAATTCTGATCAATCAGATGTTTACTTACGCTGATCAATGACAGGAAGCAGTTTAAACTGTGTCCACTAGGATGACCAGCACGGTTCCTTCTCCTAATGGTTTGTTTTCTTGGTCATAGCAGGGCTTCATGTGGAGGATAAAAACGTTCATCTTTGATTCATCATGACAACCTTAAACTAAAAACAACAACTTAAACAAACCCTAAAAGCTAAAATGACCATTTGATTGTTAAATTTCTTCCTTCTTCTATTATCTACATATAAATAAACATCAAAGCTTCATGAGTTGATCATCAATAACAAGTTTCATCTTAAACCTTTTTTCAAACGGTTGCTGGCAGGGCTGGGCGATATGGCCTAAAAATAATTTGAATTACAATTTCTTTCCGGTATTTTTTCCCTAATTATTAAAGAAAGCAATAAGTCCAAAGGGTCACTGTGTCTTTGGCTATGCGGGGGAGGGCAGACCACTACCACTCCACGATAAAAGTAGCCACACTTCTGTTAACAGCTAGCTTGTTAGCTATCTGGACCGGGAACCTTTTGAAATATGCATTTCAATACACAACCACATTTCTTTGAATACAGCGCATCTAAATAAACTCGCTGGTTCCTCTAATCGCCATAATGAGCAGGTTTCTCATCTATTTAGTGGTTTTTGGTTCTTTTTTCAGTTCATTGTGGTTTTTTGGTTTCTCTTCCTGTTTCTGTTATCATTATTAGTATCGTTGTTATTCTCTGTGACCTCTAAGGTTTTGTGATTTATATACGTGTCTGATATTTGGTCTCTGTTGGACTTTAAAATGATTTGATCTTCAGTTTTAGTCCCCTGGTTTCTAGATTGTTTCTGACTTTTGTTTAGTTTAAACAGTATTTTTTTCTGTGCTTCATTTTTCCAGACTGAACGCCTGAATCGTTGCCATCTGTTCTGTTTCAGTCGTCCTCTGGTTTGAACCCTGCCTCCTCCAACAGATTAAAGATTAATCTACATATCGTGTTCCTCCTCCTGTAGGTGGTAAAAGCCTTCGACCATAAAACTCTGACCCATGTCGCTCTGAAGATGGTCCGGAACGAGAAGCGCTTCCACCGGCAGGCTGCGGAGGAGATCCGCATCCTAGAGCACCTGAGGAAGCAGGACAAGGAGTCGAACATGAACGTCATCCACATGCTGGAGCACTTCAACTTCCGGAACCACATCTGTATGACCTTCGAGCTGCTCAGCATGAACCTCTACGAGCTCATCAAGAAGAACAAATTCCAGGGCTTCAGCCTCCCGCTGGTCAGGAAGTTCGCCCACTCCATTCTCCAGTGTCTGGACGCGCTGCACAAGAACCGCATCATCCACTGCGACCTCAAACCCGAGAACATTTTACTCAAGCAGCAGGGACGCAGCGGCATCAAGGTGAGAAAAATCCCTCCTTGGTAACGGCTTTCTTCTCCTGTAGAGACAGAATCAGGATTCTTTGCTCTCCTGCAGGTCATAGACTTCGGCTCCAGCTGCTACGAACACCAGAGGGTTTACACTTACATCCAGTCCAGGTTCTACAGAGCGCCAGAGGTGATTCTAGGTAAGAAACAGTCCCAGCACCATCTTTATTTAAACTAGGGCTGCTAATAACAATCTGTTGATTATTTTTTTGATTAATAATGTTAAAGTCAAAGATTCTTTAAAGAAGACTTTTTATGAAAGTAAACCAGGTGAAACTCAAACTTTTCCAGTTGAGGAGTTTTGAATTCAGCATATTGACAGATTTTTCTTGATCTTAAATAAAAAAAATGTATATAATTTTTTTTTTTTACAATCTTTGTATAATTACTGCTCTAAGCGGGGCACTCTGTCAGTAAAAGACATGTTTTACAGTCTCTATACTCCAGTGAACGATTAATCAATTACTAAATTAGTTGACTATTATTTCAATAGTGGATTAATAACAATTAATCCGATTCATTCTATCATCCCTACTTTAAACCTCACCTCTCTCCCTAACCGGTCTCCTTCTTTGCTCGTCATGATGCTGTTTGCTGCGCTTGAAGGTTAACAACTCCTCCTGATTCTGTAGCTTACGAGCGGCTTTCTTTCTGAATCCAGTCCAGCACCAGTTAGGTTTTCACTCAAAACAAATCTGGACCCAATTAACTGTTCAATCCTTTCCAGTTCAGAGGAAGTTAGAAACCAGTTAAGCTCCTCCTCCTGCAGTCTCCATATTCTACTATCATTTTTACTCCCTCCTTATAATCTTACTGTATTCTTACTGTACTATAAAACTTTTTTAAAGTTTTTAGATTGAAGGGGAAAAAGTTAAAAACCAAGTCACTGACTGCAGCATCCGGGTTGCTTCTAATGCCAGACAATTACCTGCAGGGTCAGGCCAACTACTGATGCCAAAAAGAGCCGATTATAAATAGTTCTCTTCTTACTTGTACTGGAAAAAAGGTGGAACTTGAAAGGTGACTCTTTCTAAATGTATAGACCTGCTAATAGTTGCTAAATAGATGGACATGTTTGGCTGAGCTGAAGAAATGTGATGAAACCCAATTCTTCCTGAAAGAAAATGACCCCGTTAGTCTAAAGCGGTGGAATAACGGTTTGGATGCTTCTTTATTCTCTGCAGGTTCCAGGTATGGGATGCCAATCGACATGTGGTCCCTGGGCTGCATCCTGGCTGAGCTGCTGACCGGTTACCCACTGCTACCGGGTGAAGACGAATCCGACCAGCTGGCCTGCATCATCGAACTACTGGGCATGCCCAGTCCGAAGGTCCTAGATGGCGCCAAGCGAGCCAAGAACTTTGTGTCATCTAAAGGCTACCCGCGTTACTGCACCGTCACCACCATGCCTGACGGCACCACAGTCCTAAACGGAGGACGCTCGAGGCGTGGAAAGACACGCGGACCGCCGGGCAGCAAGGACTGGAGCGCCGCTTTGAAGGGCTGCGACGACCCCCTTTTTCTGGACTTCCTCAAACAGTGTCTTGAATGGGACCCGGCGCTCAGGATGACACCGAGCCAGGCGCTGCGCCACTCCTGGCTCAGGAGGCGACTTCCCAAACCTCCATCTGGAACCACAGCTGGAGACAAACCCTCCTCTACTAAGCGAGGCACCACCGACGGTGCCATCACCTCCCTCTCCAAACATGCGCCCACCTCCTCTACCACCACCACCTCCTCTACCAAGACTAGGACTAATTTGGCGGCCATCACTGACGCCAACGGAAACATCCAGCCGAGGACGGTTCTGCCCAAACTGGTCAGCTGAGAGTGATTACACCCCACTGAGAGGGGTGGTGGGGTGAAAGCCGAGTTCACGAGCAACAAGCTAGACCTGAATTAAACTGGTCCATCCAGTTTGGAAGCGTATTCTGGTATTTATTGCTTTGCTGGGCTGCGTTCAAGTGAAGTGCAGTCAGAGGCATCCTAACGTTGGATTATTTAACAGACCAGAGGCCATGCTGGGTGTTACTGACACAAGGAACCATGGATGCATTCAGACGCCTCAGATTCATCATGTCCGATGAGATGAGATGTTTTGAAGTTAAGCAAAAAGACAATCGTAACGCATCGCTCTACTCTGTAGCTCCAAACTCACAAAGAAAACACATGAAACCATGGTGCTGATGGAGGGAACAACCTTTTTAGAATATTTTATAACAAGCTTTTTAGCCGAGTCATAAAATCCGTTTTACACCAAAAATAATTTCAGTGACTGCAGTCTTACAAGTTTCTATCTACACTTTTTTATGAACCGATTCAAGTGTCGTTTTATCTCAAAACTACACCTGGTTTTTGGTTCATTTTACTTTAGGCGTACTGTTAGAAAATGATCGTTATTAAATCCAAATCACTGCAACAAAACTTCCTAAACCCCGATTGTTTAACAGCTACCCGTTAGCTGGCTGACAGAATTATCCAGCCCGTTTTATATCGTATTAACTAGCTAGCCATGTTAGCATGCTAGCATAGTGCCTGTTAGCTGGCTAACTGTTAACTAGCACAGATTGAGTCGGTAAACGGCTATATATTGTTGTATAGCTTTACAATTACTGACTATATTTGATGTTACTAGCTAGCAGTTAGCCTAGCATACATAAATGAGTTGGCTAACTGTAGCTAGCTCAAAGTTTGCCTTCTTTATCAGTCTGTTGGCTAGCCTTAGCCGTTATAGCCATAGCGTGTCAGCTCTCCACTGCCCGGCCTTGTCATCCTCAGACAAAAAGTTTCTACTTTCCATAGTTTAGTGTTTGTTCATCCGTTTAAGGAGCCGTTAAAGGAGGAAAGAACCGCCTGCAGAGTTTGGTTGTGTTTACAAGAACCGGCCTGTTCCCTCCCTGTGAAACCAAATATGAATACATTTTATGGGAACAAGCAGGCTGATGGTGCAGGAGCGTTAGAAGGGAAATTCAGTGTGGTTTACAAAGAGTTAAAATAACCGCCTCCAATGGAAAAAGAAAAGAAAGATCTGAAGGACAAAAAAAAAATTGAAGTATAGTAAAATCAGAAGTTTCAGCTTCTGTTTTAATGTGAAAAAACATGTTTTTAGAAAGCTAAATATTAACTGCAGGAAAAGATGTTTATTTGGATTTTAAATGGGACCTTTTATAATTTGGCCCAATCAGATTTTTTCTTTTTTTTAATCTTATATTAAATTTTCAGATCATCAAACATTCATATCTGACCAAAATAATTTGAAAATAAACAGGCTTTAGGCCTTTGTGTCCTTTTTTGTCAGCAGCGGTTTTGGTTTTTAACTTTTCCCACTGACGTCATTTTGACGCAGTCCTTTTGTTGATTCATGACCTTTGACCTTATCTTACCTTATCTTGTTCTGGGTTCTTATTGAATGTCTTGATGATCTGAAACATTTAATTCTAAGGATAATCAAAAAGAAAAAGACATCTGTCAGAGTGCAGGAACGTTCTCAAGTCATTATACATAAGTGACTAAAGCGTTGAAAATAAAAAATTTTTTAGTAACTCTGGTTAACCAAAGGCCAATGGGTTTGATTTAATCCCATTAAAAGCTTGATTATAATTGGAAAATGTTTGCTCATTTTTACTGAAAATGAGCAAACATTGTAAAATGGAGAACTTAAAGAACTGAAAGATTTCAAGGAGTTTTCAATACACTGTATTAAGATTGTAGTTTTTGGTTCAATGAAGTATAATTACTTTAAAGTCCTATCATAAAATCATAAAAGTCCTGATAGGCGTCTCGTTAAATCTGGTCAGGTCAGACAGAAAACAATGGAGTATATTCCTTTAAAATCTACTAATTAAATGATGTCAAAGACACATTACAGTCTTCATTTTTATGGTAAATTGTTTTTTAATTAACAAAGATTGTGAGCAAACATAAAAATGAAATCTGTTGCTACACAGAAAATAATGCAGCTCCTATTGTATAAAATTACCAACCTGGAGGTTAGACAGCTGTCAGACCTTTGATTATAGAGACTTTCTAATGCAAAATAATAATAAAAAACTGACAGTAAATCAAAGTTTAAAGCAAATCTGTGTTAAATAGAAACTGATTATTATGCCAAGACAGTCAGACCCATGTATGGAATGCCTTTTTAATCAAAATGCTTTTTAAAAGAAAGAAAGAAAATCATCATCATCTTCTCTCTTTTTTTTTATCCATAGATATATTTTTTATGTAATTTCTTTTGTTTTCCATAATTTAATTTTAAGGAAAAGACCAAGTCTGCTGATTTTTACTTTAAAGCTGCTCCAGTTTAGTCCCACAGAGAATATTGGATGTAACTGGAATAAAATAAGATCTGAAAATGAATCTTACTTTATTCATGTTTTTATAAAAGTATTTTTTTAAGTGCCAAAAAAATCCTTATTTGTTTTATTCTTTTTAACGGCATATTTTAGACAGACTTAGTTTATAAATACAAATATCAATCGGTCGTATTTGTAGTCATCTAGAGGCTCCCTATTTCTACCCCAGCTTTAAATCACTAAAGTTAAGTTTAGCCTCTTATGCCAGTAAATGAAAAGGTTTCAATTAAAGAAACCTCTTTAAAGAGGAAACCTTATTTAAAGGAAATTAAAGACACCCATCTGGTTGCTTTAAGTGGCTCACGTTGCAGCTAACCCCTATTCTAGACAAACATGCAGCCACCAGTGAAGATAACGCCCCTTTAAAATGGGAAGAAACCCCCAGCCAAACCAGACTCACAGTGATATAATCAGCATATTTTATTTAAAGGTTTACATTTTTGATTAAAATAGCATTCCATACAAATCCCACCAGTTTATTTTATACTGATGCAATGTGTTGGCAATTTTCACATTTAAGTAACTGGATAAACATGTGCTATCAATAACAACTTGGTTCCCATTGGTTTTGGGGCCTTCAGCTCGTTTCTGGTTCTGCCTGAATTAGAATTTACATGAAGAAACTAAATATCCAGATCAGGCAGGTCGGCTCCATAGATCGGCCACCGGAGCATTAATGAAATAGATCTGTGATCAAACTTTATCCCTGATCTTTGTGATCAGCTGTATGCATCGGTCCGAGCGATCAGGAAGGGCCGATAGGTTAGGAGATTTAATTTATTTGTCTCATTTTAATATTTAAAAGTCTAATCTATGTAATTACAGTGATGTGCAGTTTTTACTGTATACTTGAATGTGTGAGTGTGACTGTTTGTTGCAGGACGTGAGTGTGCAATATTCAAAGGTTTCCTCAAAGCTTGTTCCCTTACACACACAGTTCGATTAAAGCACGCAAAAACTGTTCCTGAACGCACCCTGACGATAAAGTCGCATGAGGAGGTGGAGGATGAAGACTGTGACGATGAGGAGGAGGTCGAAGGTTCCCAGGATTGGCTGAAAGTGGTTGTGATTGTCGACGAAATGTAGCACACGGGAAGAAAAAGGACAAATGCGTTGATGCACAGGAGGAACTGATGACGAACATGATGCAGATGCTACATGCTCCGCCCATCTCAGGGGAAGCTCCGCCCCTCCAGGTGCAGGAGGAGGAAAACTAGAAAATGTTTTTGTTTTGATAAGTTTAGTTGATTGTATGTTTAGTGTTTTTCAATTTTTTTTTCTTTTGTGAGACAGAGTGCTGAGAGTGGTAACTTTGTGCCTTCAGTATCTAAACGCCATGTCACGCCCTCCCAACACACGCACCATTACAATGTCATCGAATTCACTGCTAAAATTTAGTCCTAACCGTAATCCGGTTAGGGAACCAATGCCAAGTCCTTCTCTAAATGAACATTAGCAAAAATATGTTTTTCTCCATGATGGTGTTTTTATCTGTCTTTGTAAAATTCAGGAATTCATGCTATGATTTAGCAAATTTGCTAGGTCTTTTTTGATGCGCTGACTACAGATTAAACATTGTGGTATTATTAATTATTTCATCATTTGGTGCCAAAAAGTTGTTTTCCATTTTTCACAAAAGTTTTGGATTTGGGAATAAGCCTCATCAGACAGTCTCTTTGCTATTGATGAGTGACCTCGCTAATAACTGTTAGCATTAAAAAGGCTATTTAAAAACTGAGTGAGAAAATATTAAAATCATAATATTTAAAAAAAAAAAAATCCACTGGACTTTGTTTCCAAGTCTGAAGACGTTTCACCCATCCAGGAAGCTTTTTTAATTCAAAATGTCAGGAATAGCATTGAGTTCAAGGTTTTATACAGTAGCCCAGCAAAACCTGTTTGTTTCGAAAACATGCAAATTGAAACGGATGATTTATGCTCAATTCTGATTTTTTTGTGAAATCACGATTTTTTTTTGCGTTGTCGTTAACATTTCCAAATATATGCGACTAGTATGTGATCTCCTGTGTGAACTGCAGTCATACAACGCAAGTGTCCCGCATGCGTAGTAGAGGATGCAATTGCGTCACAGGTCATCATGCTCTGTGTTTACGGAAGTAAACATGGATGCTAGTGCCGGAGTGCACCTAGCGAGTTTTCCCAACCATAAAAACCAAATCTTTGCAAGATGCTTAAACATAGATACTGGTCTCCGCATCGTCGTCTGCCATAGTTGTTGTTTTTCTTGCCGCTTCTTCATAGCAAGACCCAGAATAATGACCTTTGTCGGGTATTAATGGTGTTCATGTCGGATTAATGCGATCTGGCTGTTCAGACACATGTCGCATTTTAAAAGATCAAATTTGCATCGGGTTCAGGACCACATAGCCAAGTGGCCTGGGTCGCATTGCAAAAAAATCGGATCTGTGTTGTTCAGACAGCTGTAAAAAGATCAGATCCAGGTCGCATATGGGCCAAAAAATCGGATTTGGGTCACTTCAGGCTGCAGTGTGAAATGGGGTCGTTAAAGGGGATTGTTGGCCTTGCTGAATAGGCAAGGTCCTCCGCTCTCCTGTAAATGGGCTGGGGCTGCAATGATAGTGGGAAGGGATCAATTCAATTGCTGGATTGTGGGTTTTTTAAGCTGAATCCACCCCCTCTGTTTTAGATTGGATTTTCTTTCTTAACAAAGATGGCTTCCTTCAATTGTTTTTAATTTCCTGTTTTAGGAATGACTGACCTGGATGACTGAGAATCTTCACCAGAATATTGGCCACATTAGTTTCTGAGGGTTGATTGGGAAATGGCCTTAAGAAACTCCCAATTCACATGTGATGTCATTCCCAAATCCAAGCTCCAACTTCCATTGAAACAATCGTATGCAGTATACGCTACAAACTGACTTCCCACTGCATATGAAACGCCATTAGTGCTAGCCAAGAGTACAGTTGTCATTCTGTCGCTATATTCGTATTTTGCAAAAACCATCTGTGGACCTCTGCAATGTTTACAGATCCGGCAGAGGAGACCAACAACTTGACCACGGATTGTAGCTTTTAATTCTCTGCGTTGACATTAGTGTTACATGTTTGCGTGTGTTGGAGCAAAGAGGGCGGGTTCAAGACATGGAAGCACAATGTACAGACACATATCAGCCAACTGTCGTTTTCTGACGACAGGGCGAAGCTAACACTAGCCGTTTGCTGCACTGATGTCGGTTTTTCCTATTGAAGCTACCACTAGCCTACTGCTAACTGAATGCTAGTAGCAAATAGCGAAGGGTTTTCCTGCTATCTGCAGCTAGTTGAGTTCTTCACAGAAGTTCTCACATAAGCTGTTAGTATGTGGGTTTTTCATTATGTTTGTACCTCAGATTGCATTACTGTTGTCTTTTTTAATGATTAACATCCAGGGCATTTGGTTTAATCTACCAAAGTGCATTCCTTAACAGAGGTAGCTAAATGCTAGCCACTCCAGCAGTCACATTTAGGCAGTAATAAACAGGCAAAAAGACAATGAAGAAACATGTTTTTGTTGTTTTTCCTGTAATGATAACTATTTTTTAACTGACCTCTTGGTAGCACTCAGATAACATGTTTTGCTGATACGTGAAAACAGTTTTAGCCTGTTAGCCAACTAGCTCATTAGCCATTTGACTTCTGTTGAGGAGCCTTCACAGCTAGTCATTTGCCAGCTGGGTTTTATTGTTTTTTTGTTTGTTTTTTTTTTGTTTTTTTATTGTTTTAAAGTTGTAAATATTGTGCAAAAGTGTTTCAGTAAAACATTTTTGGGCACGGGGGGTTATTCAATGGGCTGTGGTGCCACTGCACGGCCAGTTTAACTATCTGCTGTACAGAACACAGAAGTGGACACTTTTCTAGTGAGCCTTTGTTAAATTTTATTGTGGTGAAAAAGTTATTAATAAAAACACTTTAATTGTCAATTTTTATGTATCAGATGTTTTTGTTAGTAATTAATTGAAAAGGTGTTGTTTCATTTTAAATGGCATAGTCCTATCTCTTACCGATCTATGCTAACCTACGGACCTGTAGCCATTTGACATAGCTATAACTGAGGAGAAACTTTTAACAGTATTCTGTTTAAAGAAAATATTTATAAAATGTCATGGTAGTCTACGTTCTACTGCCGAATATTTTTTTTTTCCTATTTCGAAAAAAAAAAATTGTAACATTGTGAGAATAAAGTCGTACAATTATGAGAAAGTCGTAAAATTATGTGCATAAAGTCGCAACAACAATAGTCATTAAATTCCGAGAATAAAGTAACATGAGAATGAATAATAAAATCGTAACATTATGGGAATAAAGTCGTAAAATGACGTGTGTAAAGTCGCAACGAGAATAGTCATAAAACTACGAGAATAAAGTAACATGAGAATGTATAAAATTACAAGAATAAAGTCATAAAATTACGAGAAAAAAAAGAAAAATTACAAGAATAAAGTTGCAACAAGAATATTCATAAAATTACAAGAATAAAGTTGTAAAATTATGTGAATAAATTAATACAATTCACAGAATAAAGTTGTAATATTACAAGAAAAAGTTCACAACAAGAATAGTCACAGAATTATGAGAAACAAGTTGTATTTTATGACAACTCTTACAAGAAGCACTTTCTTCCCTAAAATGAGGAATGTCGAGCAATATGTGAAGTTATACTTTGGCTCTGGTTCGACAAATGAGAAAATCTTTTAGCCTCAGCATCAAATTGGGTAGTTAATCAAAGTGGACTCTGGTTGTTATTTGGTGGAACTGGTCGGCCGTCATCTGCTGGTCGGAGCTTGAAGTTTTCTTTCTAAAACAGCTTGTTGTATGATGACTTTATTCTCGTAATATATCAACTTTTTTCTTGTAATGTTACTTATTCTCAAAATAAATTTTTTTTAAATCTCTAGCCTGGCCCTAATACTCTATAATAACGTTCAAATTTTGTCCTGCAGAATAAAAGAAGCTGGAAGCATAAGTAAAGGTTAGATTTTTACTTAAATATAGATTCAGTTAGTAAGTAAATCCTAATGTTCAGTGTTTCTTTTATAAAGACTTACAGAAAAAAACACAAAAAGGGGATGTAGGGCAGGACCTCAAAGCAGTGTTTCCTAAATAGGGGGGTGATTGCAGTGGAGGTCTGAAATAAATGTATTGATCGTTTAAAAAAAAAATAATAAAAAAAACGCTTTACTTTAACTCTCATCATCATGCCTCTACATGTGATACCAGGTGTTTAAAACAGAAACTTTGCAAGAGTTTCAGAGCGCTGGGAGGATAAAGCTGGGTTTCCATGACAACCCAGGTTCTTAGGTGTTAATAGATGCAGAGTTTTCAGGGAGGGGGGTCTGACATCACACTGCTCTCATAAAATAAACAGGGTGCTGAATGTTGATAGCTCTATTTAGATTAGCGTGACAGAAGGTGCTGGAAACCCACAGGAAGTCAGAATAAAAATAATTTCCTTCCATCTGTAAAGAAAATTAGTGTGACTAAATGACTGGATTCTGGCATGAGCATATTTTAGCTAAACTGTATTTATTAAGACGTCTGTAGACATTAAAATAGAAGTTTCCTTTAGACTCCATCATGCAGCCTGATGCTGATGCTTCACAGACACCTTGCTGGGAACACACATGGTAGGTTCGTTTATTGAACTTCCTCACTAAGACACCCTGTCATCAAACATTAGAGCATCCTGACTTTTTCTCATGATTTCACACTAAAACTTCTTGTGATGGTTGGAGGTTGGAAAATGTATTTGAATTATAAAGAAGCTCAAATATCTGTAATTATTCTTCCAAAAAAGTTTTAAAAAAAACAATCAACTGGACTTTGTTTCCAAGTTTGAAGATGTTTCTCTTCACATCCAGGAAGCTTTTTCAAAAAGCTTGGGAAGCAAAACTTCTCTGGATTGTTTTTTAACCTTTTTTGGAACGACGATGACCTGGATGACTGAGAATCTTCACCAGCACATCTGTAAAGATCTATTTTAGAGGCCTGAGCTCAGGTTTCTTTTGGATTTTGGTCTGGACTTTGACTAGACCAATCCGACCCCATGAACCTGCCTGGATCTGAACCATCCAC
This sequence comes from Cyprinodon variegatus, assembly GCF_000732505.1. Taxonomy (NCBI): domain Eukaryota; kingdom Metazoa; phylum Chordata; class Actinopteri; order Cyprinodontiformes; family Cyprinodontidae; genus Cyprinodon; species Cyprinodon variegatus. The sequence continues at coordinate 247,298 of NW_015150690.1, forward strand.
CGTCTCACAGTGGATCTCCTGCTGGAAGTTGAACCTCCGCCTCAGTCTTCTTCTGCAGACTGACATCTTCCCCAACCAGCTCTTATTTTGTTCTTGGACCAGAAATTCTTCCTCCACCTGTTTGTTGTGTCCCCTCCATGGAAATAGGACTACTCCTGGTATTCGTTCAACAGTTGCCTGCTGATTGCGCCCCTCTGACTTCTCCCCATCTCACCCTCTCATTGTTTCCCACCGGTCACTGACGAGCTAATTAGTTCACCATGGTAACGAGGACCAGCCATACGATTGGAGCAGCTGTGGAGGAGATTAGCAGGAAGGACACAGCTGCTAATTATAGAGCGACAGGCTGCCTGGGTTAGCAGCTTGGAGCAGCTGCTGCCTGGCTCAAGGGCAGAGCAGGATTCTGCCCTTAATTGAGCAGCTACCGTCCCAGGAAGAACGGGGATCCAATGTGATTCTAGAGAATATGTTCTAAACTGGATCTTGGGTGATATTTGTTCCTTCTGGGCGGATCGGGTTAGAAACAGATCAGAGGGACGAGGAAATGATTCAGCATCTCAGATCTCACTTTAATCTCCAACACAAAGCCGTGCCAAGGCCTCTAGGCTGGGTCAGCCAATCAGGGTGAGACCTACAGGTGACTGAAGAGGATCCACGTGCTGAGTGACGGGGGGAAACGGTGCCAATCCAGGTCAGCTAATCCTGGGAATACCACCTAAAACATCTGATTAACATTCATTTAAAACTTTAATCCAACAATCACTCTGATGGCTGCTTATGCAAAGATTTATAATGTAATTGAATTGCTTGCTTTTTAAAAAAAAACAAACAAACAAATCAACTAAATGCTTATTAATTATTCCAAACTTAGTTGTTGATTCGACAGCAATTAGAAAAACCAATCCCCAACTAGATTTTCCACTTTATCAGCAAGAATTGACTGGGAAAGTCTGTCATTATCGAGGGTAACTTCCTCTAAACACCCATCTGTCCTGAAACCATCACCTGTATCCCTTCTCCAGCATTCCTGAATCCACTAACTGGTTCAATACCAGTTTATCCTGATGAGGGAATCCAGATGTTTGTTTCAGGTGTAGGAACAGATCTAAATGATGCAGAAAGACGGGTCTCTGGAGGATTAGAGTTGGTCTCTGTTGCTGCTCCTGATTGTTCAGATGAGTTTGATCTTCTATTAGTGTAATAAACAGGAAAATAAGTCATTTCTGTAGCCATTTGTTGAACCATGTGTGCTGCTGCCAGAGGGGTGAAGTAACAAAGTATAAATACTTTATTACACTTCTTAAGTAGAAATTCTGGCTTTTTATACTTTATGTGACTAATTATTTATTTACTTTTTTTTTGTTTGCAATTATCTCTATTTTCTACTCATTTCAAAAATAGACTAATTAGTTTTGTTTCATTTGAGCTCATTTTCATCATGGTCTGTTGGTATTTAAAAACATAAAAACTATCTAAATAATTAGTTTTAACCAGATAATTAATTTCTCAGTGCTAAAAACAACTTGTTTGTCGCATACCAAAATAAATAGTTTTTCAAGATGATGAAACATTAAATCTGACACTGTTAGCATTAGTTACAAAGTGAGAAAATTAAGTGTAAGTAAATTATAATCCAGAATAGTAGAAAAATGTTCTTTCAATAGGACAGTGCAGTAAAGCATCTGTTCTCAAAAAAATTTTTAATTACTTTTGGTACACAGAAGTGTTTCTAAACAGTAGGATTTATACTTTTACTTCAGTGATGAACATTAATACTTCTGACACTGATGTCTGCTGCTTTTAGTTGGAGATAAGCTCATTCAGAAGCTTGAATATCTTATTTCTTATTAGTACAGGAGGTTTGTCAGATAACAAAAAGCATCATGGAAACCATGGAAACCAGCTGACATGTCAGAGAGGAAGTTCTGGTTCAGTTTAAAGCATGTTCAGCAGGTGATTATTGCTGGTCTCCCTAAATCTGCTCTTTATGGAAGAGTAGCAATAAAAAAGACAGGATTATCAGCTGTTTTCTTATCATTGTTGCTTTCTGTATCTCTGCTTCTGTCTCCTTGANTTTTTTTTTTTTTTGCAATTATCTCTATTTTCTACTCATTTCAAAAATAGACTAATTAGTTTTGTTTCATTTGAGCTCATTTTCATCATGGCCTGTTGGTATTTAAAAACATAAAAACTATCTAAATAAATAGTTTTAACCAGATAATTAATTTCTCAGTGCTAAAAACAACTTGTTGTTTGTCGCATAACACAATAAATAGTTTTTCAAGATGATGAAACATTAAATCTGACACTATTACCGTTAGTTACAAAGTGAGAAAATTAAGTGTAAGTAAATTATAATCCAGAATAGTAGAAAAATGTTCTTTTAATAGGGTATTGCAGTAAGGCATCTGTTCTCAAAATTTTTTTTAATTACTTTTGATACACAGAAGTGTTTCTAAACAGTAGGATTTATAATTCTACTTCAGTGATGAACATTAATACCTTTGACACTGCTGTCTGCTGCTTTTAGTTGGAGATAAGCTCATCCAGAAGCTTGAATATCTTATTTCTTATTAATACAGGAGGTTTGTCAGAGAACAAAAAGCATCATGGAAAACAGCTGACAGGTCAGAGAGGAAGTTCTGCAAAGCATGTTCAGCAGGGGATTATTGCTGCTCTCCCTAAATCTGCTCTTTATGGAAGAGTAGCAATAAGAAAGACAGGATTATCAGCTGTTTTCTTATCATTGTTGCTTTTTGTATCTCTGCTTCTGTCTCCTTGAACCCCAGTCAGCCTCAGCAGATGGCCGCTCACACTGAGCCTGGTTCTGCTGAAGGTTTCTTCCTGTTAAAAGCGAGTTTTTCCTCTCCACTGTCGCTACAAGCATGCTTAGTGTGAGGGATTGCCTCTGAGTCAATGAGTCGATGCAATAAACTGGTTTTCCTTAGAAAACTTTGAGTTAATTTGACTGTATGATCTGATGAACTGTAAAGTGCCTTGAGATGACATGTGTTGTGAATTGGCGCTATAGAAATAAACTGAATTGAAAGTTTAATTGTTTCTGATGATGTCTGTTTATGTCCAGAGCTTGAGAAATATAATATAATACACGTTTACCTTCAAACCAGTATCTGCTGGGAACCTGTAGTGGCCCAGACCCTGATCTAGATATGGTTCAGATGTAAATAAAGTGCTGCTGACTCTCCACTCACCAGCCTGACTGGGTTAAATACAGAACGCCTTCAGCTTCAGTCAGGTGAAGCTGGAAAACCTCCCGGAGTTAAAGCCACAGCGCTGATGATGAAGGTGAATCAGCGCTCCGATGTTCTGCAGGTCTGAGGACAGATAAAGTTTTACCTCCAGCTCACAGAAATAAACCTGCAGAACGTCTATTTTAAACTGGATGCAGTTCGGAGCTCAGCTGGACGCTGCGATGGCTGTAACCCGATCAAGTGCGACCCCCTGCAGAAGTGATGGGTGTAAGTTAATGTCTGCTCACAGCCTAAATGTCACAGTACATGCACTGTGGTTTTTACACCTTTTCTCCGCAGAAAAAGAATCTATTTTTCCATCTCGATGCTGTTTCCTTTAGTATTATCCCTTATTAACTGAACCTGTGAGGCGAAGAAGGTGGAAGTTATAAGGAGAACATTCAAGCATGAAAAAAACTCCAGATGGCAAAGCTGAACAGGACATACATGGAGAGGGGATGCAGGGGAGGAGCAGCTGTGGAGGGAATCAGAGAAAAATGATCCCGCTCAGAGTCACACCTCCAGCTTTTTTTATTGTCATTACACGTTCACAAGTACAGAGCAACAAATTTAACTCTCTGCATTTAACCCACCCCATTGGGGGAGCAGTGGGCTGCCATTGTGCGGCACCTGGGGAGCCGTGTGGGGTTAAGGGTCGTTGCTCCGGGACCCAGAGTGGCAGGTTGTGGGAACGGGACCTGCACTGAGAACCTCTGGATACCAAGGCACAATGCCCTAACCACTGGGCTGGACAAACAAGGAATAACCGCTTCCAAACACATGAATAAATCAGACTACAGCTAACACCTGGAAATAGGGCAGCAGTTTTTTTTGTTTTTTTTTTCCAGGGATCAATCTCCTTTTCAGTCACAGATTTCTGCAGCTCTCCACACTGGTAAAAAATAAAAATCTAGATAAATCATTTTTTTATAAAATATGTGCATTTTGCCAATGGAACAAGACAATTTACACTTAAAATAAGAAAACACAATTGCAGTGTCGTATTTCAAGTGCATATTATCTAATTGTCTCATTTTATGAGTAAAAATACTCATTCCATTGGCAGATTGTCTAATTTACCTGCTCAAATTAAGAGTAAATACATTAAATTTAATAATTTTTTACTGATGTCTAGATCTTTTTTCCAGAGCATGTTTGCTCTTTTCTTTCTCCTCTTCGCTCCAGACACACAGGGAGGGAGACAGCACTGACAGCAGGCCGGTGGAGCTCACAGTCTAGAAGATGGTGCTCCATGAAGACAGCAGGTCTGAAACCAAAAGGTCTGACACATCCAGCTGGAACATGGTCACCTCTGAAGACTTTCACATCATCTGTGTCTCCATTTGAATAAATCTTTTAGACGTGTTTGAGTTCCTTAACATTTGCCAGATTTTGTCTCATTATGAGGAAATTCATCCATCAGATCCCCCAGAAGGAAAACCAGTGCAACCAGTTAATAAATCACAGAATTATGGTAAAACTAGAAACCCAGCAAAACATCAGGCCGTCCATCTGAACTGACCAAATAGGATCTATGGAGAGAAGCAGCCAGGGGAGCCCAGCTGCTCTGGAAGAGCCGCACAATGTGTCCTTTATGAAGGAATGGCCGACAGAAGGACATTAAACCTGCAGATGACCAGAAGGCATGAAGAAAACAGCAGACATGTGGAGGAAGGTTCGCTTTTTGGCCAAACGTGTGAACAAATGTTGGTTTTCATTTAGGAAGCATCAGCAATATAAACTAGTTTTCTTAATTTTGAGATCTGATTTCTGCAGCTCTCCACACTGGGAAAAAAAAATCAAAATCTAGATAAGTCATTTTTTTGTAAAATATGCGCATTTTGCCAATTTACACTTAAAATAAGAAAACACAATTGCAGTGTCCTATTTCAAGTGCATATTATTCAATTGTCTCATTTTAAGAGTAAAATTATTAATTCCATTGGCAGATTGTCTAATTTCCCTGCTCAAATTAAGAGTAAATACATTAAATTTAATAAATTTTTACTGATGTCTAGATCGTGTATCCACTCATACATTTCATAACCATCAACACCAGACTGATAGAGTTTGAAGAGTTTGAAAAGACAATTCCTTTCTTTACAGCTTTAAGCTCAATTGGAGGCTTTTTTTCCACTTAATCAGCAAATGCTTTCCTAAAACATTTTGTATTCTTAACTCTTTCTACATTTTTAAAAGCTTTTCTGCATTTGAATCTAGAATTAAGTATAAATGAATGCATAAATAATTACTTTTTTAAATTTATTTTAGTTTTAATCTAAAAGTAGGGTTGCAGAAAAACTTCAAATCTTTAATTCACTTCACTGAAACTCCATGACCTTGTGTTTATTTGACAACATTAGATAACCTCGCCTCTTGCATTAAATAAACATCAAGGCCGAGCGTCACAGCAGAAGGTGAGCGGAGGCAGACTGCATGGATGGGCGGCTCTCCCAGCATGCATCAGCCTGACACCTGAGCAGGTGATGTCAGAGGGGTTTTTGATCTGAACATGATGAAGAGAAAACAGAGAGCAGCGCAGCAGGTGTGCAGCTCATCACTATGAGCCGGTGTCAAGTTTGTGTTGCCATAGAGACGTGCTGACCACACTGTGTCTGTGTGTTGGATGCTGTTTTACTGACAGTGAGGTAATAGAGGAGCAGAAAGAAGAGTGGGAGGAAAAAATAGGATGAATACCCTACAATATCTTTAGTAAATCAACTTAAATCAGTGATTTAATTAAATAACACTGCACATGTATTATATTGTAATCACAGTATATATTTTTTTGGAAAAAATTCAATCTAACATATTAAAAAAAAGATTTTATCTGTATACAGCTGGTCCACATACTGCAGACAATATGCATAAAAAATTTGTCTTTTACAAGTTTGAATGACTTAGTTTGTGGATTGTTTTCTACCTCAACTTTTTCCTTCCACTTAACTTTCTTTTCATGCTTGGTAAAAGCACCAAAACAAAAAGCTGACCTCATTTCTTAAAAAACAAAACAAAAATTGTTCAAATCAAAGGTTTCTCGTTATAAACTGGTCAATATATTCAGATCTACAGGTTAAACAACCAATACTGAAGAGTTTGGTCCAAAGCTAACCAGATCAGAACCCCCCCAGCCGCTTTTCAAGTCTCTGTTAAACGTTTCACCCTCTGCTAACCCTAAATATAAACCCAGTCATGGAAAGAGTCTGTTCCTGCCTCTGTGTCCATCTGTCTGCCTGTATAGCTGAATGCAGCCCCCAGCAGGCGCACACCAATCTACTGCCGGGGGTCTCTGGGTTCATGGAAAACTCAGAGGGTGTCAGATTTGTCAGGCCAGAGGTCAGTTTATTTCCAGTGTCTGTCTTCATCACCCGAACGCCTCACGCACAGGTTCAGGCCAGCCTGTCCGCTCTTCCCTGTTGGAGACCTTTCCAACCATCCCGATGCTCCTTCGCAGAACTGCACATTTCCTAGATGGATCTTCTCAAAGTTTCTCTGACAAAGAGTGAGATGTTTGACTTAAAAGTTCAAGTAGAAAACTCCAGACTCTGCTGCCATCTAGTGTTTAAAACATGTCATTGAAATTAGGCATTTAGTTACAGGAGTCCTAATCTGGTATTTTTTTATTTTTACAATCCCTCTCAAATATTGTTTAAAGTCTTTTTTAATCAATTTCAGGAGAGAAAGAAAATTCAGGTTGCAGAATTATTTTTCAAACATTCAGAACAGAACAGGTTGCTCTCACCTGCTCAGGGAGTTGGTACCATCATAGAATGTTCATTGAAACTAAATATTTTATTACACTGCTTGTGTTGTCATAAAAACATGAAATAAACTGGGAGCACAAGCATCTCAACGTTGCGGACCAGGTTAGAGGACAGAGGTTCAGGAGATGATTATGGTGCACAGTTATTTTGAGGTAACATGATGTGACCTTCAGATTGGCCAAAGAGGGCCTCAATCTTAACATCCCAGCCTTACGACAGCCAGAGGTTCAACAATTCAGCTTCAAAAACAAACAAAAAAACAGAAATTTAACCTGAAACAAGGTGATTTCTAACCAATGGTCTCAAACAAAACCTTTTAGGCCCAGAGTCCGGGAACTTATAGAAGTTCCTGAGTCAAATGGCGAAACCACCTCTCTACGGTTTGGACCGACCCAAACCTTACTTCCATTATTTTGTTTTTTTTTTGTCAGAAAGAATCGATTTTGATCCCCACAGCCATCTGAAAGTCAGGGGCAGATTTAGGAAATTTGGGGCCCTGGGCAAAGACAGGCATGGGACCCTCTGAAATTAAGAAGAAAAACACATAAAACAGACCCATTATACAGATACAGACATTTTAATGGAATAGACATACATTATTTGTTCTATGTTTTGTCCCTCTCTTCTTAACCCTTTTCTTGTTGTTTTCCTCTCTATGTTTTCTTTCTCCCCCTTTTCTTTTCATATTGAAAATGTGCTCAGCTGACTTTTCATGCTGTCTCAACAGGAATGAAAGATTTTTCCAATCACTACTTAGCTGATTGCTCCTTCCTGTGTTTCCAAAAAGGCGACGGCAAAAGTAAATAACCCAGTCCTTCTTTTCACTGTAGACAAGCCATGATCTGCTTATCTGTTCTCCATTTTTCATTACTATGAAATAACAGCTGCATGAATCATGACAGCAGACAAGGAGACACCGATCTACTTTCTCTGGAGAGCAGAGTTCGCTGCTTTTATATGTTGTCGCCAAAGTCTC
>NW_015150690.1:256952-279757 GCF_000732505.1 Cyprinodon variegatus
GTTTGGAATCAATCCAGTTGCAGTTGCTGCTAAAGTCCACTAGATGTCAGCAGACGCTTAAGATTTCCAAATTATGTCTGATTGAAGTGAAAGACTTGAACTGAAGCATCAAAGAAACCGTATTTTTAGAGTTATATTTGCTTACGTTCAATTTAGACTGGATCTATTGGTTTATAATGACCTCTTTGGGCTGAATAAAGACATAAAGTTTATGACCTGGTCATAAAACTCTTTATCACTAACAGGAAATACAATCTACTTTGTACCTATGTAGCCGTAGATAAAGGGATGTAGTTGGTTTTTATCAGTCAGTCTTTGCTCTTTTATACAGTTTGTCAAATGGCTCAAATCTTCTCTTTAATGCAACAAACCAAAATAAACGTTCCTAGAAAGGCAGAGGAGACGAATCTAAGCATTAATGAGGGCCTGGATGAGAGGAGGCACTCAATCGTATTATTTATTACTTAGACTTAGACAAACTTTATTGTAATTTTGTACATACGTGGTGTATACAAAAAGATATTTCCATTTCTTATTGTCATCATATTTTTACCATTTTTTATCGCCATTAAATCTCTAGTCATGATATCAATTTTGATTTATTGTCTAAACCAGCGGTCCCCAATTACCGGGCCGCGGACTGGTACCAGTCCGTCGGTCATTTGATACCGGGCCACACAGAAAAAAATATATATAAACAATTAATCGACGATCAGAGTCTGAGTTTTATTTTGAAAAATATAAAAAATTGGGGTATTCTCTCCCAATTATATCAGTCGGTGCATCTGTGCCTCTTGACACAGGTTAATTCAGGTCAAGACTCATCCTATCTATACCATCCTATCTTTATGAAGCGGAATTTTCTGCAGTTACAGCGACCAGAACAAAGCTACGGAGCAGACTGGACATGGAGCACACTTCATGTGTCATTGTCTCCAATTAGGCCTATATGAGACCGGCAGGGCTCCCACTAATTCAACATAATGGTGAGTTTTATTTTTATGCCGTTTGTATTTGATTTATGCCAGTTGTATCATTTTATTTGAACGTATTTATCCCCAAAACTTTAAAGGCCGGTATAACCAGTCGTTGGCGGAAAAAAGGTTGGGGACCGCTGGTCTAAACAATAGATAACAATTCATGTTTAAAATCTTTTAAAAAAATTTCAATTGTTGTAATTTTTTTTTCTTTTTCTTTAATGTTCACTGTTTTTTCAGGATAAATTGTAAGAATCTGAATAAAAGCGGTTACCATCATACTTCTTTATATCTCTGGTGTCCTGATGAAGTTTTAGTTACCTAAGAAAGACTCCGAAGAGTGTTTTTATTGCCACTTTTATCATTATCATAATAATACCGCAGAATATTGCACAGAATATTGCAATATTTAACCAGATGACTCTCTCTATTAGAAGAGTTTCCCTTCTGGATCTTTTAACTCTATGATGTGAGCAGATCTTTGCTGTCTCTCCTCTAAACACCTCAGAGTCTCTTCAATGGGATTCAGTGTGCATGGTTCAGTCAGAGCTGCCCTGCAGTGACACCTGCTGGAAGGTAAAATAACTGCAACAGTTTTATGAATGACCTCTCAGCATGAAAATGTTTTAAACCACATGCTAATAATAATTAGTTAGAAAAGGTTTCCTTTGCTACAACTGCTGTTGATCAAACTGCAGAGGAAATTATTTTAAAGTAAAAAAAAAAAAATGCAATTAATCAATGTAAGTAATGAATAAATACGGCTGATGTGATGAGAAGCCAGCAGGAATATCAGCGTGGAAGTTTGGCGTGAAGCTGCAGCATGTTTGCGAATGTCTTTATTCTGCTGAAAGACACAAAAAGCTGCAGAGAGAATTTATGCATTTAATTAAAATTTGCTTCCCTTTTTTCAGCTTCTGCTTGCAGAAACAAATATAATTGAAAGAGATCATAGCTGTCAGTGTGTGTAGGTGTGCGTGTGTGTGTGTGTGTGTGGTTGCTGTCAACCTGCTCAGAGCTTCCTTTGCAAGAGGAAACAACACATAACTTCATGGAAATGCCACAGTGTGTTTCACATATGTTAATGAGCCCAGTGAGTGAGTGCATCTTTAAACACAGCGAGGTGTTGCCTTCTCTCATCATCAGCGTTTTCACCGAAACCATGAAACTCTTTGGGAGAAGCTGCTGTTAGCAAGAAGCTGAATCATCTTTTTTTATTTTTTTCTACACATAAAAAATATTTTCTAATAGTTTTGTAAGATTGATACTAACTTACATAATTAATTGCGTCATTAATTAATTGATTCATCTTTTGCAGGATTTTCAAGCATTGTTTGTTCCTGCACAGGCCCCATCCCAGCATTCCATTTAGATTCAGTGCTGGACTTTGACTAGGCCACGCAGCAGCTGCATGCTTTTCTTTTCCAGCTAACAGTGGAAACCCTGTCTTTTTGGTCCAGTTTAACGTTTGGACTTGAATTTAGGTAACTTTACTCTGACATGCACTCCTTAAAAGCACCGGGTCATTCTGAGAACACATGCAAAAATAAAAAGAGGATGAATAACATCCCATCATAGAGAAGCTCAGTGTGAATTGAGCGCTTCAGGCATACGGTCATTTATAGCTGTGAAACCCTGACGGTTGTTTTTAGTTCCTTAAAGATAGAGAGAAAAAAAAAAACATGATTCAACGAAAACTCTTCTGTGGTTAGTTGATCTTCCTTTTTTGTGCCTCCATTCATAGCCCGGATGTTCCCAAGTGCTAATAATGGTTATTTTTGTCGTCATATCCGGTGCTCTTCTGAAGTATTTCTGTTTCTAAGTTAAATTTTTTCAACATTCTTATCAGGAATTAGCGGTTTGATACCAATCGGTCTGTTTGAGTGGGCTTCCTGCTGTTTTTAACTTTTTTGGAATGACTGTGACCTGAATAACTGAGAATCTTCACCAGAAAAGGTTTACTTTGTTGCACAAACAAGACAAATCCAAAGTTATGTATTGTCATTGCATGTTGCAGCTCTTTAAAACCTGTAAGCACCCAGTCCCCTTTAGTTCAGCTGATGCCAAGTAAGCTCTGCACTGGTGGCAACAACAGTTTGCTGGGGCCTTGTTAACATCCTGACATCTCATTTAATTGGAGTCACTTCAGCGTCCTGCATGCAGGGCCATTTTTAGACTGAGCTGTGATGACTGCGCCTCTTTTAGCGCTGATAAGAGTGCCAGAGAATTCTTTCTCTTTCTTTGACTCATTACAGTGAATTTAAGTTTATATTTGAAATTTTACTGCCTCTAAATTATCCGATTTGTGCGTTTTCTCTGAGAATTTTCTGCAGAATCCTCTCAGTCGTTCCCAAATTTTCTTTTACTTTCCTCCACAGGTGTCATTTAGGAGAGGATATGGCTGCTTTGAGCTTCCATATAAGTGTGAGACGGTCTTGCCAAGCTGTCAGTCAAACCATCTTGTTTGTGGTTTCCTGCTAATACCAGCCAGTTCAAGTTTAAACTGGGTGAAGACAGAACCAGTGATTCTCAGAGGCTCCTGAACCGTCTGCAGCCATGCAGAGTTCAGTCCTCTCAGACATGCAGAAACCTTTTTTTTCGTTCTGTGTCGTGCTGCATCTGCAATAAGCTGACTCACACTGAAACCTACACAGCAAACAGCCGCTCTGAGAGCCACCACAGACACAGACGTGGGGGTAAAAGTTGACTCCAGTTGTGTTGTCAGGGTTTCCATCAGAGCCCTGCAGAGCCCCCCCCCCAATCATCCTGTGGTTTCTTATCACTATCAGCTACCAGGCGGCCCGATCACCGCCTTGAGAGGCTATTTTAAAGTCTCGATCAGGCTGATTTCCTCTGTGTTTGCTGCGTACGCTGCCTCATTCTCAGTTTCAGATCGTCAGCTCATCCCTGTGAAACTCTGCTTTCATTTAGGCGACGCTGCTGCCCAACAAACAATTGTTTTTTCTTAATGAGATTTAAATACATTTTTTTTCCCACTACAGTGGATAAATGCAGGCATCTTTTTCCCACTTTTTTACAACTTAACCACCAATTTCAACGCATTCTACAGTTAGTTAGTTAGTTAGTTAGTTAGTTAGTTAGTTAGTTAGTTAGTTAGTTAGTTAGTTAGTTAGTTAGTTAGTTAGTTAGACTTTTGGGGTTATTTTTAAATCCACAGAGACTCATATTGTTGAAGTTTCTGTACTTTGAAGAAACAACTTTTACTGCAGTAATGATCGACTTTACTCTGATGCCACAATAGAAAGGCAGAGCGTTCATTATGGTTTAAAAGCGGAAATGAGTTTTCAGGTCAGCAGAAACCAAAGTTGACTGGTTTAAAAGAAAACGACCACTTAATTCAATTCAGTTTATATATATGGCACCAATTCACAACACATGTCATCTCAAGGCACTTTACAGATTGATTCAAAGTTTTCTATCTAAGGAAAACCAGTTGATTGCATCGACTCATTGACTGGAATGCAATCCCTCACACTAAGCATGCTTGTAGCGACAGTGGAGAGGAAAAACTCCCTTTGAACAGGAAGAAACCTCCAGCAGAACCAGGCTCAGTGTGAGCGGCCATCTGCTGAGGCCGACTGGGGTTCAAGGAGACAGAAGCAGAGACACAAAAAACACACTCCCACTGCTAAACATGGTGGTGGCCGTAGGATGCTGTGGGGATTCTTTTCTTCAGCACAGACAGGGACGCTTGATAAACATTGGAGAAGGAAGGGTGGAAAAAAGACACCCCTGACTTTTGACCTGGGAAAATAACTGCACCCTGTTAAACACTTAAGAAATGTTGAACTTTGTCATTGTGATGTTACTTTGATTTAATTTGGCAAACATGATTAAATACCCAGAGAACCAGTACCAAAAATGTAGGACTCCCTAATCCTCGCAAAAGCTTTCACAACCCCCTGATCTTTTCTCCCAATTCATGCACAAACATTACTTTATTTTATGTGAAAGACCAGAGTGAAAAAAGGAAATGAAAAACAATCCACTGGACTTTGCTTCCAAGTTTGAAGACGTTTCGCTTCCCATCCAGGAAGCTTTTTCAGTTCAAAATGTCAGGAATAGCCAGTCTGGCTAATTAGGCGAGGTCCTCCACTCTCCTCTACAGGGGCTGGGGGTGTGATGATTATCAACAAATAATAGACCTCAGTCTTAAGCTGTTGGTAACAAGTCTTTGTTGTCTACATCCTAAATTGAATCAAAGATGGTTCCTATAATCTGCAACTTTCCTAAGCAATTTCTCATACTCATGCATTATTCTAAGGGTGTCTTTCCCAAAGTGGAACACAGTATGCTGGTAAGAGTCTCAGTCATCCAGGTCATAGTCATTCCAAAAAAAGTTAGAAAACAAACCACTGGACTTTGTTTCCAAGTTTGAAGACGTTTTGCTTCCCATCCAGGAAGCTTTTTCAATTAAATAAATTGCCTCCTGGGTGGGAAGCGAAACGGAAAAGTGTGGTGTGCAAAAGTATTCACTCCCGTTTTCTCTGTGTGCAACCAGCTGTCTTTAAAGACGCCTGATGATTGCTAATGTCCAGACAGAGTCCACCAGTGTGAATGATCTCAGGACAAATCTAGCTGCTCTGGGACGCCTCAGAGGTTTAGGGGAGGAAATGTCATGGAGACGTTAGAGGAACAGCAGACGGGTCAGGAATTAAACTGTGAAGGAGTTTAAAGCAGTATTAGGCTATAAGAACATCACATCTGTTCAAGGCATCAACAAAAAGAGGAGGAACCAACTGGAAATATCCAAGATGAGACCTTCCAACTAAACAAATTAATCAGAGATGGAGCTGAGATGCCCATGGTGACTCTGGTCATTAGTGGACAGTGGCCAGAAGGCACGACTGGGACACCGCAAACATGAGAACAGAACGAAACTGGACTTTTTGGCCAAAATGCAGGTGGTTTTATTCAGCGGGGACAGACATGATGGAAAGGTGGATGGAGCCAAATCCAGGCAGAAAATCTGTCGGAGTTTGGAAAAGACATGAGACTGGAGCCAAGATTCACCTTCAAGCAGGACAACGCTGCTGAACATGGAGCCCAAGCAGGATGGAACGGTTTATGGCAGAAATTGGGTTTATTGTCATTTTGTACACACAGAGTGTATACAAAAAGATATTTCATTCATTACAACTCTCAAGACATTTCCATTTTTAAAGTGCAGCAGTGAGCAAATTTCAACATAAGACTGGTGTGTGATTTACAGTTTTCAACATTCATCACTTTTTTTTTTTTAACCCCATTTCATACAACATTCAGCAGTGGGGAACATTCAAAGGTATTCTGGACTCGGCTGGACCTGCATCAGATGCTTTGAAGCCTCTTCCCAGAGGGCAGCAGGATGAACAGTCCATGGTGGGGGGGTGAGAGGTCACTGATGATGTTACGGGTGTTAGAACGGCCTAGTCAAAGTCTGGACTAAATCCAATCAGAATGTGTGACTAAATCTCTAAACTGCTGTTCACACACAGTTTAAAGGGTATGGATACTTATTTTTAAACAGTGTCTCTCCTCTAACATCTCAGCAGATGCTGAGATAATTGGCTGTTTTTGCTCTAGTCACTCTGCAGCCTCTCATCACTTTCCTTTCCCCGGTCTTAGTGAAGCCTTGCTGGGTTTACTGGGATGATTTGGGTTGAGTTTAGGACGCTGTGTCTCAGTAGGAATCACTTCCAGCTCTGTTTTCCTGGAATGTTGTCTGCATTGCTTCCACATAAACTGTGCTGCATGGTCTCCACTGCAACATTTCTGGCTATTTGGAAGCTTCTTTCAGAATCTCATCATTGCAGCATTCTATTTTCCCTTTATTTATCCCTCAGAAATAGTTAAACTTTTTTACCATCAATAACTGAATGTGAACAATTATATGTTGGAATTTCCGTCAGGATGTTTTTCAAATGTTTCACCATTATGGAAACGGAGTGACGGCGACCCGTTTCTGGTAAAACCTGTATAAGATCCTCTTTCCAACGGTACGATTACCAAAAACGCATCTGCTGATCTGAATTTCTGTTGTGAAATGACAACATTAGTCCCCACTTCTCGCGATGGATTCAATCACCTAAGTGTGAGGTTGGTATCGACACAGAAACACCTTTAAGAGCCTAGTCTGACGCTTTCAACGCTTTGTAAGCAAAAGTGAGAAACCTCCTGTGTCATGAGATCTTGTGCTTGTGTGGAGAAACCCTGCAGAACAGGTCCAAACAAGGCCATCAGCAAATTATCCAGAACTTTCCGCTCTCCATAACCAAAAAAACGGCTCTGGATGGTTTCAGTCAGTGAACTGTCATCAAGCTCATCACAGAAATGGGTCGGGTTTATTCATAAGGTGGTGCTCTGTGCCACAGCCACTAGGTTCAGTTGTTTGCTTTTCTTGTTTCTATTTTAATGCTGCCTGTATTTACTTTAAGGCCTTTTCTAAAAACCTTATTTTGGTTAAAAATAGCTTAATGAGACAAATTGGCTTATTTTTTAAGTTTTTCTAATGAAAATAGTTTTGTTTTGTTTTTTTATTAAAGATCCATATATAACCACATTAGCGTATATTAAGGAAAATCATCAAACTTTAACATAAAGGCAATGATTACATTGGGGCTGTGACTAATTATTATTTTGCTAGTTGATTAATCTGCCAACTACTTTTGCAAATTATTATTTATTAATCAGATAGTAAAAAAATGCATTTAAGAAGATTTTATATTGAATTTAAAGCTAAAACTATTTCAGTTGAGGAGATATGGATTGAAGATATTCACTGGTAAAAAGGTGCAGTTCTATCTAAAATGCCAAATATGTATAACATTTTTACAACTTTACGTAATTTCAGCTCTGAGTGGGTTCCTGTTCAGCTAATGTCATTCGAAAGTCTGTATACTACAGTTAATAATAAATAGATCGCTAAATTAGTTGATGATTATTTAAATAATTGATTAATCACCATTAACCCCATTAATTATTTCAGCCCTAGATTACATTATTTTTATTTTTTCCACATAGTTTGAGATCAAATGCTGCCTCACCGAAATGGGTGTCGTTCTTTATAGAAAAACAGATAAAGTAAACATTTATGTTTTAAAGGAGGAGAATCTAAAAGGCCAGGTGCTTCCAGACTGTGGCTCTGAATCAGGGCAGTTTCAATCTTAGGCAAATGGTGGAAGTGGTTCTGCAAAGCCCTGCTAATGAGTTAGTTATCTGATTTGGTCACGCTGAAGCACAGAAGTAAATGAAGACTACAAAAGAGTTTAAACTGGGATTAGCTTCGTTCAGGTTACCAGATTTAAAGAAACAGCCAGAGCTACAGAGAGATGGTTTGCATCAGAGATCGGCCTAGTTAAAGTCTAGATTTATGGTTGAAAATCTGTGGCATGATTCATCTGTTTGATTCACATTCTCCATCCAACTGCAGTTAAAGCTGCACTAGTTTCCACCGCCCTGCCCTGAAGACTAACTGGTTGATCTGGTTGCACTGGTCTATCTGAATTTCTTACTTTAAGTTGGGTCCATCCAAATTGCTTTTAAAGATGAAGTTATACTGGTTTACCTTTCTTAAAGAGGCCCATCAGAGAGGAAAAAAGAACTGAATTTTTTTTTTTAATAGTAAGTATAGAGAAGAGAGTGTAGAAATAAAAAAATGTACAGTTCAGAAATATAAAGATAGATGAATTAAATATTTATTACTAGACTCAGGTACTTTCCTTGCATTACACCAAATGATGATAATACTACCGGTTGGTTTCCTGGTTTAGAGATACAAAATTTAGTTCTATCTAAAGGTCATCTCTCTGCACTTCCTGTTTTGCTGATGACCATGATGATGTCTCTGAAAAGATCAGTTCATTACTTGTATTTGATCTCTTCTTTGGTTCCAGAGACGTTTTTTCCAGTGGATGATTTAATTTCCCATTTTTATTTATTCATTTATTTTATTTATTTTTTCAGCAGGTTGCATGCCATCATTCAGCATCAAAGTCACTTGTTTGACACATTTTCCACTGTGGTTCATGGGTTTTACCAAAGACCCATGAACCACAGGGAGATTTTTTTTTTTTTTAAGTCCCATAGACAAACTAGGTTTCATTAACTGGTAGCCCGCTAGAGCCCTGCATTAGTCAAGAGAACATCTCCACAGTGCTCCACAGTTGGCTTCCTGGTTGGTCTTGTAAGGTTTGGAAGCAGATGCACTAACAGCAACGTTATAGCCTGCAGGTAGTTGTTGACATTTGTCCCTTTTTTACCTCATCATCCACTGATCCTTCTCTGGGATCAAGTTGTTACCATACATGAAAACATTGATTTAATGCCACTATCAGATGGCACTGGAATATTCAGTAGTATGGAAAGTTTTGTCTTGGTGTCAGCCTAGAACTCTTTGAACTCCTGAGAGCAACACATTCTTGAACATTTGGTGAAGCACACAGAATTCCTGGTTGGTTTATTTTATTTGTTTGTGCTCCATGTTTTGGTTGGATCCCCTGAATTAATCAGCAAAGGTTTGCAGCAGGACCTATAGCCAAAAGTGGCATTTGGTATATGTCAGTTGGGAACCGGTTTATTCCCGTTGGGAACCGGCTTATGCCAGCTGGGAACCGGTTTATGCCAGCTGGGAACCGGTTTATGCCAGTTGGGAACTGGTTTATGCCAGTTGGGGACCGCTTTATTCCAGTTGTGAACCAGCTTATGCCAGTTGGGAACCACTTCATGCCCGTTGGGAACCGGCTTATGCCAGTTGGGAACCGGTTTATGCTAGTTGGGAACCGGCTTATGCCAGTTGGGAACCGGTTTATGCTAGTTGGGAATCGCTTTATGTCAGTTGCTAACCGGCATTTGCCAGTCACTCAAGTTTTACAGACTTTAAGAAATAAATAGCATTTTGCAAATTTAAATGTAGCAAAAAGCAAATGTAGCAAACAAATATCTTTGAAAAATAAATTTTAGGTTTGGTGAATAGAGTCAAAATGTCTTCTGAAGTATCAAGTTATTTTATCAGATTTTACTTCTATATTCCAATTATGCATTACTTTTTGTTTTGTTTCATTACTATATATTAAATGCAAATAACATACATTCAAGACATTTGAAGAATATTTTAACGTATTATGAAATGGTAAAAAGAACACAATGCAAAGTAAAATGCACATTTTGGATGAAAATTAGGAAATATAGGAGGAGCTCCTGAAAGAAGAAATCTGCAGTTTGTACTTGAAATGGAGGATTTCTTCTAATACATCAACCCTTTTTATAAATAAGCGATGCAAACAGCTATTTAAGGAAACCAAAAAGAAGCGGATGGGGGAATTACAGGCTGGAAGACAGAGCCTTGAGGAGCTCCATCATTCTTCTTCTTGCTTTGTGCCAAATTCAGTTTCTGTTTGAAATTCAGGCTCCTCTGCTAAGAGATGCCGCTGAGGTTTTTCATTGACCACACAAACAGACTGAGCTGCGGTGGGAAAGCACAGCTCGGGTTCTTAGAAGTCACAGCTTCACACACAAACACACATAGCGCCTGCAGTGCATTGTGGGTAAAGCAGCAATTACTGTAAGAAACGGCTACGCGTTTATGAGAAGTGATGTAACAGGAAGTGACATCGCTGCTGTGGGTTGGAGGGCTGGGGTCCATCCAGCCTGTTGAAGCTGCAGCAGAAGCTTTGACTGCCTGAAGCTCATAGTCGCAGTTTGAGTTTGGTTGTTCAAAGAAATCTTTCTTCGTAAAAAAAGAAACAGCAGGATAGTAGTTCATTTATGCATCTTTTGCATATTTTAAGACAGAATATGAAAAAAAATCTTCAGATTAAAAACTTTAAATTAAAAATGTACAGTTATTTGAAAAAGAGAGTGCATTTCTTTCAGTGTTTGGTTCTGAGATCAGAGTATTAACTTTAGGTTTATCAGTGGTTAGAAAAACAATATTTCCACACTAATGTTTTGTACAAACTAAAATAGAAATAATGTGATGAGAAAGAGTCACCAGTGCTGCTCAGCTGCAGGTTTTTTAGGACTTGATTAATCCGTCAGAGTAGACTGAACAAGTATGGCTTTGGAAGGCACTTTTTTGTTTTATACTTATTTTAAAGTGTTTTTTCGCATCAGAATGAACCTTAATGTAACAATGTGTCATTTTCAGCGACATCTACTGGTCAGACTGCAGACTGCAGCAACATGAGCCGCCCCCACCACACTGTCTCTGCCCTCCAGCAATACGGAGACCATCATGGTACAACATGGCTTCCAGACGAGGTATATTTTCATTAGTTCACAGCGTCAAATCCATAAGTTAATTCTGTTGTGTCTGGTACATTGACAATTATACAAATTAGGAGATAAGAAAGTATCATGAATTGACCACTGCTTTATTGAATTATGCCGCGGAGAAAAGCTTTTATAAATCAAAATGGAAAACAGAAAATATTGTTGACAAAGGATAAAGCAGGTAAGAGGTTTGTGAGTGGGTTTTGCAAAAGCATTTTTATTTTGGCCCAAGAAATACTGCCTGTGTCCGAACGTCCACCCTACCTTTTAAATCCCTCACTCACTATATAGACCGGGGACTATAGAGTGGACTTCAGGGTGAACTCAGTTAACTGAATGTTCGGGCAGATGATCAGTATTTTCCACATTGGTCACGTTACTCTGCCGCCTTGAACGGTGCATACGCCATCTTTATTTTTCGCCACTGTTACTGCCCTACAGCGGGTAGCTGATCACTACTTTTCATTGTGGGAAATTCTAAGTCAACAAATTTTTCATCCACTACACTTTCGGACACTCATTAAAAATGGCATACCCACTATAGTAGTGCCCTATTTAGTGATTAGGGCAGACATTCAGACAAAGCCACTGTTTCGTGTCCTACCTCCAGCGCAGACACCGACCAGCTGCTCCTTCTCTCATCATGCTCTGCCGCTCACTCCAACTGAAGGCTTCTGTAATCCTCAGTGGTCCTCTGTCCAACTCAAACATTTAGCGCCTAGAAGCTAGCCTTGGTCTCCCGTCATCTCTTCCTGCTGTATCTTCATGGCCACTCCCTGAATGTCATGCCATCCTCCTCACGGTAAGTCACAGTCACTCTACCCTGCCTTCGGACCTCTCTCGGTATGGCAAACAAATCCGATCTTCCTCTGTTCTCCATTGATCCTGCATGGTTAACTGTAGTCTCTTCAGGGCCGTCAGTGCAGTATCCCGGCAGGCCTCTAAGCTGCCGCTGTGATTCTCAGCTCTCTTCTTGAGCCAGCAGTGGCAAGCTTCTTCCTCTGCTGCTGTGGCCTTAGCCAAATTGGGTGGCATAGTTGGCCGGTTGGTCCCTGTTCTGGACCTCTCTCTCCTGATGTTCAAATGCTGAGTCCCCTCTGCTCCTGCCCGAGCTCAGGAGCGCCATCTCCCCGTACCTCTGTTGTCCAGGTGAAACGTCCCACTGTTTCAGGGTTAGGGTTGGTCTTCATACTAACAGGGCGGTTACTGGTCATGTCTGGTGTACCTCTAGTTTACATATATAATTGTATAAATAGTATTTTATTAGTCTGTGTAGGACGTGCAGGCCAATTTCCAATTTGAGCATAATGGTGATCGCTACAGTCACTAGTTTGTCAGCTCTGCTCTGCAGTAGCGCAAAGATGTCTGCCTTCACAAATTTAAACTTGCTCCTATTTAATTAAAAATAGAAATTTCTAAAGCAAGGAAAACAAAAAGAATAAGACTTTCATTTCATAGGTGATAATAAATTCATTTCATATATATATATATACCATTTATGTCAGTAAATCCCTATAATTATTACACACTGTACCTTTAAGACATGTTTATTCTTTATGTGCAACATTTTACAATTTTACAACAGCTATAACACCTTATTCCAAAGATCAAGCATGGTGGTGGAGGGATGATCTTTTGGACCTATTTTGCAACCATTAGGCTCACCCTTTCAATCATCAAGTAATCAATACATAAACTCCTCAGCATCGTAAATTATTTTAGAGTCAAAAGTATAGCCATCTTTCCTAGAAGTGAAGAATGACTGAGCAACAGCCCAGTGAAGGTGCAGATCCAAGCAAGAACTCATCAGGGGAAATATCAGAAACAAGTGTCCTCAATGAGCCAAAGCAGCGTTGGAGCGAAGGCGGGGCAGAATTCCCCCACCATGATGCAAGACAAAGATAACATCAGACCACAGAAATGCTTCATCATCTGAGACGGGTGGGGCGCACCAACCATCAGCCTGTGGTCCACAGATCCTCTGTACCGCACTTTCTGCTGTTACCGTCAACATAGTCATATACTGTTAATGAGCTATTCGAAGAACTTTGGTAGGCCACTCAATCCTGGAAAGGGTATACCTTGTTGTTTTGTTCTCCAGTCAGGTTTCGACATCACTAATCCACAAAGCCTTAGAAATGGCTTTAAATTTCTTAATATATTGCTGTTTTATAGGACTATCAGACATGTCCAGGAACTATGGAACATAAAAAAGAAAGCTATTACTACTTCAGTGATTTTTGAGGACATCCCAACCCTGAAATGATCAGAACCCGAAGTCCTAATGAATGACTCTCTCTCTGAGTTGTTTAACTAAGAAGGACACTTTAGCTGAAGATGAGGTGCGTTCACTGTGATTGGTGAAGACTGAATACTGCTGGCAGAAGGCAGGAAAAGGAGCCTTAATACAGAACTATAAGGAATCCCATAATCTTGGCGTCTCTTTCCTACCTTTCCAGTAGATTTACTTACTGTTTACCCCGTGAAAGGTGACAGAACAGGAGCTAGGGGCCATATTTAGACCATTTGTGGTTAAGATCAATAATAATCTCCACAAAAGCAGCATCTTAGATTCAATCAGAAGTATAAAACCCCAAGAAATGAAGACAACACGTCAAAGTGAGGTGCATTCTGTTTATTCAATACTAATCTGTCAGAAAGTGGCAATCAATAAATAATAATAAATAATCAGCAATCATAACAGCAGAATTTAATATTAAGTTAAACAATTACAGAATAAATACCAAAATAAAACAAAACATGTCAGCAAAATGATGAAATCCCAGACTACTGCAGTTCCTCCACTGCAATTACAGTCGTACCTCAAGCGCTTGAAGGTTAGAGAATTAAAAAAGTAATCTACATGATGATAAACTTTGGTGTATTTCGTACTGTAAACATCATCATCATCAGTTCTTCATTCAAAGCAGGTTTATCACACAAAGTTAATTTAATCTCAATAAAAGAAAGAAATCTAAGGATGAAATAAATAAAACTTGGTTTGAACTCTGTTTTTTTTCCAATTAGGTCTGAAGTGTCTGTAGACCAATAGGAGGATTGCTCTCCATCAGACCCCTCCCACCTCTCTACTCCTGTCTAATCTGAGTTCAGGAAGAAGAACATTCACTTTAAGGAGCGATGACTGGAACTACCAGCTCTGATCCAAACTGGTGTTTATCATGTAGCTGATCTTCTCAGTATTGTATCCTTTGCTGTTTTTAAAGTGAATCACGAATAATAAATCAAGTATTTCCAGGCAATATTTCTTATATTGATCCTCACAAGATCCAGTTTCAAGTAAAAGTTATAGTTATAAAATCCCCTTTTTAAAATATTTCAAAAGTCCATTTCACTGATTAGTTGATATAAATGTTTGTAAAAGAATACTCTTATAAAATCGTAAAAAAGGCACATTTCAGTTTAAATAGTTCTTTTTTGGCGGCGGTTGAATTTGACATCCTTATTTCACTGGTGTTTTTTTTTTTTTGCATTGCTGTTGTTGCCCTTTCCCTTGTCTTTCAGGCTTGCTGGTGTAACCTGATTCTCGTTTGCCGCCTCCGCCGTCTCCTTCTTCTCTTGTCATCCGCCAGCGAGCTGGCTTCTTCGTAAATCCACGTCAGCTCCGACAGAGCTTTGCTCTGGACCTTAAAGTTGCCCACCTGGAGAAGCAAGACAGGATATTGATGTTGATCAGTCAGATTCATCCAAACTGAGCCTTAAACATGCTCCAGTATCGACTCTTCTAATCTAAAGACCTTTTAAAAGTTGAATAACTTTAAGAAAACTTTTAAAGGGCCCAGTTATAAATAAAAAACAGTCGTCCTCAACCCTAATTGTGATTTATTTCAGTCCCCAATGATATCAAAGAGCTCCCCTTGATGTTATTTCCAAGCTTTCAAACAGCTTTAAAAATCCTTTTAACACTAAAAGCGGCACATTTTACATCAAACATCTTGCAGCTAAACAGCGTCCATACCTCAATGTCTTCAAGTTTCCTCAGTTGTTCCAGAAGGGCCGCCTGCTCCTTATAATTATTCCTCTTTAATTCTTGCATTTTGCTTAAAACCTTCATCAGATTGGAGCGGATTTCATCAGAAGAGGAAAGCGAGGCGGTGCGGGTGCCTGAAGTTGCCAACTGGGGACTTGGAGTGGGTAACTGCTTTAGCATGTGTCCAAGCAGCTTCTCATATTCCTCCAAAACGCCATACATGTAAACCATTTTTAACTGCAAAACAAAAAACAACACAATGATAGACTCAGTTAATTCATATTTAATAGTTTTAAATAAGAACATTTTTTTTTTTTTTACTTTAAATTCATTTGATTTTCATATTATTAGAAGCTAATATTGAATAAGCTACTGAAATTCAATGAGTGCAAATACGAAAAGCTGGTTTGGTTTGACAAACCTTTACCAGCCTGGAGGTGCAAAAGCCTTTTTTTGCAGAATGGAAAAACTCTGTGGTTTCCCACACAAAAGTTAAACTAAGTGTAGTGTGGGCCCTAAAGGGGAATGCCACTCACTCTTAAACATGAATTTCATATTCCAGTTTTGCTGACAGGTGTGAAGTTCGTCTGGATACTAGACCTTTGAGTTTCATTTGGTCAAAAAAACCCTTTCAGGGGCCCGGTGGTGGTGGGAGGGTCACACCTATTGTTAGCGTGAGTTTAAAATCAAAGGTTTGTTTAAAAAAGTATAGTGTATACGTAGTGGATAAAAACTTAATGCATTGGTTGCCTTTTGAGATGAATCACTGGGGTCTCTGGGACGGGACATTTTGCTGTAAGGAAAAAGTGAATGGGGAACCCATGGGGGCTGTGCAAATGAGGCGGTCATGAAGATATGCTAAAAAATGCCCTATGTTGAATCTGCAGTGACAACATGTCTAAATATGCTACAATGACTCTAAAGATAAACTTAACTAGAAAGATAATTTCCATGTTTAAAGATAAATATCTCCTAAATCAGTCTGGGTCTATGCTGTCATTTGGCTCTATTTAGCCAAGTTTTTGTTCTTTTAAAGTATTAATTGACTGAATTAGTTTTTATCTCTCACAATGAAGACAATCTGGTGTCAAAAATGTTTATTTATTCGTCTGGAGATTTAAGCGCTGAAAGTGATACCCATCTCACCATGAAAACCACACAATTCTTCATAAGAAAAGCACCAGCTGGGTGTCATGAAAAGCTAAACTCTGACACTGTTTTCAAAGCGACTCTTGAAACTTTCTATGCAGCATATTTGTGTCACTGTTTGGCAGAGCGAAAGTACTAGTTTTTAGTAGAATCTGAAAATAGTTGCAAACGGATTTTAGAAAAAATAAACAATAAAAGGAGACAAACCACAATAACCTCACTGAAAGATCCTGTCTGATAAAGTGGAGATTTTTTGTTCATGTTTTGATAGACAGAAACTGAAGGAAAACACCAGCTAACGGCTGAACAAGCTAGCTTCACAGCTAGCTTAAAACAGCTGTGAAGACTCCACCATCGCCTAATTTACTTAGATTTAAATAGACACACTTAAATTTGGAATATTTATTTACTAAAAGCGTCTAGGATCCCCACTTTTACATTAATTTCCTTTAAATCTAGCTTCTATCAAACACATTAGCTCAGGTAGTTAGCCTAGCTTAGCATTATGCTAGGATGGAAACCTCTGGTCTGTTTTTAATAGAGCTTGGAAATCTTACTATTTTATGTAAATGAATAATTTCCCTGTGACTATAACTTTTGAATAAACTTGTTCATTTTGTGATTTTAGTCTTATTTCTTAAATTGTTTTAGGGCCAATAACCTTTTCACTGCTTTCTAACTAATCAGTGTTACTATATATAGCGTAGATTAAACTACATTTAAAATTTGTACATATAAACTACAGCTTAAATTATGGACAGATGTCTTAGATAAATGAATATAATGTTGTTCTCAAAGAAGTGTCATTGGAATGTAGGAAACACGCAAGGATTAAAACTCTATTTAGGCTTCTTTTTTATTAAAATACTTTTAAACCTTTAGAAATTCGACATTTAGACTGAATTAACCCCTAAAACGCTCATTTGTTTTTATCATTTCTTTAAATAAAAGGCTATATCTCCTTCTGGATGTTTTCAATCTATTGATATGAAGTCAGATAGTATCAGGATAACTTCTTGATTCATTTCACCTATAAGAATGCTTTGTTTTGCTGCCCAAAAAAGTCTCAAAAAAGTTTTATGGAGCTTTTGTTTCTAAAGAACTTATAAAGTATTATAATCAAATACGTATTTCATCTTTATACAATACATTTAAGAAACAGGAGTTACAGCATAATGATGTTAACTAATTGTGGAACATAAACATGAGAATACAAATATTATTAAATTATTAATTATACCAGATAGTGAGAAATGTGAGCATTATCTGTTAATATGATATTTTAATCTAATAAGTTTACTTTGAAAACCATTTTAGACACATATTAGTAAACATGGCCTCTGATAAAGAGAAAAAATCTGTTGTTATGTTTGTTGAGATAACCCTTGGTACCACTAGTGGGGGTAAAATTCCCTCAGAACCATTACGATCCTTAAGGATTTGTAATTTACCTCAGCATTGCCTTTCAGCGGTTCCCGGGGAAACACAGGCTTTTGGTTGAAGAAATCCTGGTTTGAGATTTTCTGCAAAAAGGTGAAAAACACAAATATTATTTAAATGGTGTAAATGTTAATTAAAGTTTAATTGATAGCACAAAACAGACTCAATCAGGCCTTAATGATGCATTCACTGTTACAAGGGAATCCAAGATTCCAGTAATGTTCTGGTTCACATGCTGCTCAGCTTTTCAAACCAAATAACAAACTGTTGAAGTTTTAAAGGATGTCTGCAAATGCTGCAGAGCTGCTCAATCTCTGGGTAATGAGCAGATCTGCAGCCTGATAGTCATAGTGTCCTGAACAGGTTTTTAAATATCAGATTCTCTTTATATTTGTAAAGGTTTAAAGGGAAAATAATTTAGCTGGATTCAAGGACAGATGTGCAACATGAAGCGATTGTTAAAGAAAGAAACTTTAAAAAAGGAGATAAAATAAGCAGCTAGTGAGTCAGAACAGCAGGATGGCCTTTAAACCCACGCCAGCATACGTGTTTGCGCATGTCTGTCTGAGTGTTTGTGGTGAGACATCAGGAAACAGGAGAGACATGAAGACCCCCAAAGACTCAGTCTACCCCAGAGCATCAACCAGCAGGTTGATTTCCAGCGACGCTGTTGGTACTCACATAGTGCTGCATGAGGTTCTGCAGGGTTCTGTTCAGCTCATTAGGGATGAACGCTCCGCTGACCTGACACACAGAAAGCCACATGAAGATGCAGACCACCCTTCTCATCACAGCAGCCATCCTGATGGAGCTCCTCTGAGTGCCTGTTGAGCTGTAGATTCGATTCCAAGTCCGATCCCGATGCGATAGCCGGTTCTTTTGGATCCCTGTCGGAGCGACTCTAAGGACCCACTGCCAGCCGTGTGTCTCTTGCCCTGAAGTTGGCTCTACTGTTTGACTTGTCATGAAAGCTTTTATTTATATCAGCTGCGAGAGAGAGAGTGTGATGCAGAGATGCAGCAGTGATCTAAGTGTGAAAAATGTGGTTGTGCAGTTTCCTTTAAATCACCAAACTTCAACGAAGTGGGTGAGGGGTCTCCCACTCATGCAACTCGAACAAATATATAAATTTACTAATAATTTGCACTCCCCGCCCCTGGATTTAAATGAAATCGTAGGTTTTACTGGTCATTTTTGGCAGGGAGGGGATTATAAAACTGCAGGATAAACTGACGGTTAGGTGAGGTCAAAAAAAAAACAGCTGGAAAACACTGAGGTGTTAGTCTGCAGCCTGCGTCGGAAAGCATTCGATCCATCAGAAACCCATTGGAAACTGTTACGAACGCTCATCAATCTGCTGCATTAATGGTTTTCCCGGGAACTCCGAGAATCAAGTGTTTTAAGTAATGAATCAAGTTTGCTAAAACCAAATAGTTGGGTCTCTATCTCAACCCGCTTTCCAAAAACAACAGAAGCAAAGATTATCTGCAGAAATCTATAAGTTGTTTAAAATGGAAAACTTTATTAAGAGTTTTGTTTTAAAGTTTGTGGCTTTATCTACTGCTCACCACATGGTGATTATTCTCTTTGCATGCAGCCATAAGAGCCAGAATGAAGAATGCAACACAGCTTCTTAGGCCAAACAGCCAGCCAAGAAAGAAAAATCCAAAAGAAAATGTGACAGATTCAGAAATAAGAGTCTGCTGCAGGTTTTTCTAAAGGATATTTGACCCATGCTCTCCTGATGTGGGGCTCCAGCTGTTGTAGCAGGTTTTTAGCTGTCAGCATCTGTAGCCCTGATTCCCATCAGAGGCGCCGGGTGTTGAACTGTACTCTTTCTGCACTGCAGGGGACACAGTTTTCCACTGTTGCCCGTTTCTTTAGATGCGCATACTTATGGAGGTTTTCACAGTGAGCTGTATTTACAGATAAAGATTTCTGAAAGTCATTCTGAGCCGATGCAGTTTTTTTTTTTATGTTGTTTGTTTTTTGTTGAGTTTTTACAGCACTAGTGGCTCTTTTTTATGAACAGTTCAAGTTTTCCAGTTTAATAAGTTAGAAAATGCTCCTCCAGCTCCTCTTCATCTGCACCCTTGTAGCTTTTTGTTTTCCTATAAATCTCCCTAAATACTCCCACACTTAAACTCCTTTAAAAATTGTTCCCTTTTCTGATGTTTTGCTGTTTCCTGTTGGAATTAAAAAGTTTTGGAGATTTTGAAACCACTGCTGTCAGACATATTTACTTTTATTCTAGTCATGCTTGTTGGTTTGCTTGATATTGGAGTTTAAACTGAAGGACATCAAATTTATTTAATGAAATCAAGAATACAGTAGTTTAAAAACCAAGAGATCTATGCAGGAGAGGAACTTAGAACCAAGCTTGAAAGCCCAAAGTCTTTCAAGGACACCATCAAAGGCAGGTGCTTCTTAATATATAAAGACATCATGGAAAAGGTGGTTTATTTCAGTAATCAGACAATCAAACACTCATTCAGTGCATAATGAACCTATCTAGTAGGAGTCGAACCTTTGAGAGATGACTTGATGGCTGAACAGAGAGGCAGTGCTTTAAATCCAAGCTCATTCTGCATAGAGTTTACATGTTCTCCATGTATATGATTGGGTTCTCTCCGGGTACTCCAGCTTCCTCCCACCATCCAAACTCTGGTTATTTGCTCTAATGCTCCCTTTGGTGTCTGTTGGTTAAAGGTGTCATAAGGGGAAACTTTGTGGATAATTATATATTCTTTTTGATGCTTCATCTTCTCTGTATAAGTGGCCTTGCATTTTGAATGCAGGAGTGTGATTCCTCTGTGATGGTTCTCTCATTCCATTATGGCATATGGAGTTGTTTAGCCTGCCTGGTTCCTCTGAGGAGAGGTTACTCTAGGTTCTTTTCTTTCCCCATCAATGTTCTGCCATGTACTTTATAAAAAAAGTGATAACCTTCTTCTCTGCCTCGCTAAAACTGTAATGAACTGTCTTGAACTCTGTGTGGAGTAAAAAATGTTGAGATGTGTCTGTTCTTAGCCTCACAGGTTCCAAACGAAGGTCATGAGAGAGAAGAATGAGTTGACAATGCCTCCGTATGGCACGAAGGGGAGGACTGTTGTTTGGAGAAGATCCATCTGGCCAGTGAAAGATACAGTATATTAACCTAACAGGGAATGGCCTTGATGAGTTGTTTTTCCTCCAAATGTTCGTGCGTGAGAAAGTTCTTTATGTAGGGGTGGGATAGTTCCAAAGGAGAGTGTGTGTATTGGGAGTTGCTGCATAAATGTATGTACTGAGCTTTGCCAAGTCAGAGCTCTATCTCTCCATCTGAGGAGAGTCTCTGCTTCCTCCTCTAGCTTCACATCTGCTTCCCTTCGATTAAACCAACAGAGACCAGTTTAATCTTGCCTTACTTTATTGAATCAGTGTCTTACGTCTTTAATCATTAAATGTCCATCACACTGTGACGGACAGGTGAGAGAAGACAAGCAGTTGAATTAACTTATATTTGCACAAAGAGTTTCAGCCATTTCTGTTCCTGCATGATTTCATGTTTTGCATCACATATTTTGCTTTATTTTTTTATTTTTCCATAAAATCAACATTAAAAAAAACTTGTTTGACATTTTGTGGCATTCACACTCGCTTGCTGTTGCATGCATGTGTGCATGTGACTCATAATAGGACTGTAAAACATAATAATATGCTGATGATATCCTCTGATGTGCTGCAGCAGACCATTTCACAGAAGAAGTAGTCTGGTGGAAAGAAAAAGCAGAACAGCCAGGGTGGGGTCTCTGCACTGAGCAGAAAGAATGAGCCGCTCTTTATTCAGTTTATCTGAAATGGATTATTCCTGAGACACACCTTTGCGTCTGCATATGAGATGACAAAGTTACCTGGAAAGACATAAAGATGACCTGCAGCGGTGAAAGCATCGGTGCTGGGTGTGTGAAGAAGAGTGAGAAAAAACCTGCTGCAAGCTGCATATAGAGCAGCGATCAAAGGACATCAAACCGCAGGAGGGTCTGTGCTTCAGAGAAAGTGCTTTATTGTAAACAGAGGAGATGTTTCACTGATGCTCCCTTCATAAACATGTTTAATTACATTGGATGCTCATAATGGCAGGCAACAACTCATTCAGACAGGATGGAGAGCATCTCTGGCCAGATTTTTAATTGAATAAAGCTGTGGACTTTGACTAGGCCATTTTAAAAGACTAATTCGCTTCAATCTGAACCGATTATCTTCTCTCTAGATGGATGTTAATGGTTCTCAATGTATTCTAGTTTACATGTCCCTGCTGAAGAAAAACATCCTCACAACATGATGATACTACCACCACCATGCTACCCAATGTTTACATTTGATCACTGCTGCAATTTATGGAATTAGAAATGTTCATCTGCTGTCTGAAAAGCTAAACTAAACAAAATTTCAATAAAATTTCGACAATAGAAGTTGTCTAAGCTTAAGTCTAAGACACTGTGTAAACTGGAATTCCCCTGAGCCCAACACCGTCATCCATGCTTTATCTTTGTCCCCTCCAAGGCTGATTGTGAACAGAAAACAGGATGTTTATGTCCTCTCATCAATAACCTATTGTACTTTTTCCATAAAGGTCAGGTTTATGCATTGCTTTATTCATAGTTAATGTAAGCTAGCTCTGCTTTGAGCTCTTTTCCATGGACCTGATCCGTCTGCTGTGTGCATCAATCTCCATGATGCTGTTTGAGCTCTAATGGTCTTCAGCAAACTTCTGAGGTGCTTCACAGAATGGCTGCAAGTATGGATGTAGGAACAGACTTTAGTTTTGGTGCATTTAGAACTCTGACCTCTCTAATCAGATTCATGTAGGCCTAATATACAGATTAATAATTTAGTGGAAACATTTTATTGACTTTTCTGAAGGACTTTTCTTTATCATTTTGATAATTCCAAACTTTCATCTGGTTTGGTCTGCCGGCTTCCGTGGCGTCGTGTAC
>NW_015150690.1:280492-291059 GCF_000732505.1 Cyprinodon variegatus
GATTTTAGTTAAACGTGTCTTTTATATGACATATGTAAAGATACGTTAAGTTCTAATCCACCAACAGACTTTCTTATGATTATTCTTTATCAGATTATAAACTTTTTTGACAATAATTTGTTGTTCATTCCTCAGAAGAAACAATGTTATCAACACGACCATAGAGAGAGTTGATCAAACCTTTGAAAAAAAAAGTTTTTCTTTTGGTTAATATCTAACTTCTACATGGTAATGGGTTTACTTTCATAGAACAGGGTGAAGTACGATGGTGCAGGAATCATAATATTGGGATTTTGCACATAAGAGGTTTGTCAAAAGTATCGATACTCAAAAAAGTATCGTAACTAAAACGTTTTATCCGGATACAATAATCTTTTTCAAAAGTATCGATACCACCATTAGCCGCAGCTAGCAATCATAAATAACATAAATAAATAAATAAATAAATAAATAAATAAATCAGGCATGTAGTATGCCCTTATTTCACTAATTGACACAGTGTAATTCTGTCCAATTTTCAGTTTCAGATTAGTTTTGATACAGATTCAGCTGCTGATAATACAGCATTTATTTTTGTTTGTTAACTGGTTTGATTAGTGTCATTGTTATGTGTGTAAAGCATAGCCAAGGAAGGAACACTAACGTAAATTTTGTTATTTTTTATCTAGCTTGCTTAATATTGCACACAGCATCAAACCACAAAATATTGTTCTCATTGTTAATTGTATTTATTTATTGTGTTTTATTTATTAATAAATATATTCATGTTAAATTTTATGGTCTTGTTTTTATTCTTATGGTATTCAAAATGGTATCGAGTAATATTTTCCCAAGTATCAGTATCAAGCTGAAAATGTTATTAACGTGACAACCGTACAGTAGCACACAGGAGCTGCTTAAAATCTTCAGCTTCAGTTTGGCTAAGAAAAAAGCAGATTTTCAACATTATGTGTGCAGATATGTTTCTAATTTATTTATAACCTCTTAAAATAATACAAACAAAATAATGCAAGCACTAGTTCTATGCAATATAATGCACAAGTTTCACTTTTTGAGCTGAACTGCTTCTATATTAATTGAATGACTTTATCCTGTTGTAATGCGATGCACTGATATCTAACAGGCACAATAGTTAAGATATTTTGTTATTCTTTTTTTCCTTTTACTTTGTCATCATTTTTGCCTTGAAGGTTTATATTTAAATTGTCATTCAAAGTCACCTGTGAAGACCTGTGAGGTAATTATAATAAATTAGAATCCAATTAAATTAGTAAGAAGGCCCACTAGGCTCATGGACGGAAAGTTCCAAAAGGACGGGGGAATATGACCTCTCTAATGTCAAAAACAGGTAAATATATAGGGACAACATTTTTATTTTCTTCAAAACATATATTCAAATGTAGTTATTTATGGTAATGCATCATGCCGGTAATGTTAAATATTCAAGATTTAAAAAATGGTGCGTTTGAAGACGCCCCTAAAATGGACCGTACCATTTCCCCACCAGCTGTTCCTTGTTAACTGTCAATCAGTAGCGTCCAATTCCACCCTAAAAAAGAGACGCTGTCGCTAAAAAACGAAGAAATAAAGATAAGTACACAGGTTATAGTTTAAGTTATTTTGTCTTTCAGTGTTAACCTGTTGAATTTAGAAATTAAATTATTTTGTATGAATTAAAGGTGAATTCTGCTAACATTTCTGACCTTAGCCTGAAGTTACAGTTTAGCTAACTGTTAGCAAAGCTGACGGACATTTTTTCTCATCTAGACTATTGTTGGGGTTTATTGTTTTGATGAAAATTTGGTCATAAAGTCTACCCAAATAATACAAATTTATACTATTTATATTTGTATTTACTTTTGTAATAAATGGATAGTTATTATATCTCATTGAATTGAATTGATAAAGCCCTTTCGTACAAAGAGCTGAACAGTAATAAATACTTTTAAGCAGCTTTATTTTTAACCTTTATTATGTTAAAATCAGGGATTTAGCTTGAAAGGGTGTTAAAATACTTTTAAATTATATAAAGAAAATATTTGATATATAAAAGCTGTGGTAGTTGAATTTTCTAAATACTAAGTTCTTTAGTGATTTACAGTTTTACATAAATAGTTAGATTTTATCCTTGGACTTAAGTGATTGGGGGAAAAGGTTAATAAACCCCTGTTTATTGCTTTTTAAAATGTCTCCACTGACTTTCTACATTTCAAAAACTGATATTTATGCTTATTTATATCGATCAACATTTCTTTTACAAGTTTCCACATATTCTTGCCTGGATTTGGGGCTGGACTTTGACTATTCCCTTTTAACACATGATTATGCTTCAATCGAAACAATTTATTCCATCTCTGGTTTCACAGTTGGTTTATCTGCTGCCAGTGCTCTGTCAGACCAGCATACCAGTAGTCAATACGCATGAGGTCAGATAAGCATACACAAATGCTAGTCCCATTTATCCCTTTAGTTTTGTTCGAAAAAATACACTTTAAACCACCTCTACGGGCGTGTATCCCTCTAGTCATGTACAAAACAACTATTTAAGTTCAGATCGCCATACGTTTAAAAAGAATATCAAAAAGTAAATCGTTTTTTGTGTGTAACTAAAGGGATACACGCCTGTTCAGGTAGTTTAAAGTTAATTTTTCTTACAAAAATAAAGGTATAAATGGGGATAAACGGGTATTTGACTATGGGTATGTTGAGCTGACAGAACTGCCTCAAGCGCGTTTTCCCAGGATTCTCCAGTGTTTAGCACCACCAGCTCAGGCCAGCTTACCTGTCCTTGCTGATAAACAGCACAACACATTTATGTTTACCAGGTAAAGTTGTGTGTTCAGGGTCATGTGCTAAAGTGTTGTTGCCACAAATAGGATTTAGTATGTCTAAAACTTTTGGTTTGGTTTAACCTGACCAAATATCTTCTTCTTCTACATGTTTTCTGTATTATCAAACCTTTCTGGCCTTTCAGTAAATGGCCAAACTGAAAATCAAGCAGGGCTGTAGATATTTAGCAAGTCTTTTTTCCCCATCCTGTGGATGAAATATGTTTTTCATCATTCTGTGTTTTTTTGTGTGAAATCAATCAAAACTTTCAAGACCATTATCTTTGTTTTGTGATGTTCTGAGAAGTTTGTATGACAATAGAGAGAAATCATATTTTCTTTTCATTGTTTTCATTTTAACCTACTGTTATTTACAGTTTAACTGCAGATATAACTGTCCCTTTTTTATACAGGATTATTGCTGTCTAAAGAGTTTTTTATTTTTTTATAATTTTTCTGATTTTCTTTCTCCTTCTGTGTAGGAAATTCAGCCCTGGAAGACCTTTCACTTCTCTAACTTGGGCTGCCATCAGGCAATGAAGAGATGAAGAAACAGAGAACAGGAAGGGGAAAAAGTGTTGATGAGGTGAGGACACTCGGGTGTTGAAGCGTTTGGGTATCCCCTGTTTACGCACACGAACGCTGGAGTTTCACAGAAAGAAGATGATCTGTTTTGAGGAAATCGACAGTTTCTTCTTCAATCTGACGCTGAACATAAATTATATTCTTAAAGGAAGACTTTTGATGAACTTTAGGTAAAATCCTTGATCCTGTGTGCTTTGATGAAACAAACATTTTGAGCTGAGAGTTCTTATAAGATGTAGAGGAAATGTGAGTATAGATGCATCCCTGCTCCAGCAAACCTGAATCCTTTTGAAGCTTTTGATAAAGTGAAGCAGGGATGCATCTAAAGGCCGCAGGGTAGTAGATCTGGAGGACTGGGGGCTGAGATTCCTGATTCCTGACCATGATAAAGAGAAAACATTTCCAATAAAGTTTCTAATAGTTCCTCTGAGGAGAGAGACCACTTACATTCGAACTAAACAAGGTTGGTAGTATTAATGACCTGTTTCTCAACACGGGTCGACCTGGCCATCAGCAACGATCCTCTCTGTGACAGGAAGCTCACTCACTAGAGGATCTCACCTTTCCAACAGGGGTCGGAGGTCATTGTCTCACCTTCTCTGGGGATGTAATCTTTTTGCTCAAAATAAAAATTGCTCAGTGTGCGAAATCTGTACATAGAGCTGCGTATTGCTCTACGCATGGCTGCAAGGGTAGATTGCGCCGTTTCCTCAAGCTTTTTGGCATTGCTTCTTCTCTTGTAATATTCAAATATCACAATGGCAGAGAAGAAGGAAATGACCGATTCTGAGACTTTGGAGAACATTTATTAAACCAGACTCTCTAGAGGGCAGCTTGGAGTTTGATTTGGAAGAAGATGAGGAAATGCTTCTGGGAGACCCACTTTATGAGTGAGTTCCCATGTACTTTTTATTTCCAGCATCTTTAACATGTTCGCTATTTCAAGAACAGGGCACATTTATAGATCAGGAAATAATGCTGATCTGGTAATAAAAATCCCGTTCCCCATCCAGCCTCTTCTCACCACACCAGTGTAAGTGGAATTAATTCAGGGAGCTTTATAAAACTTTTTCAATATCTACACATTACTGTTACAGCATAACAACACACACACGTTGTGTCACACTATCCTTTTGGGGACTTTTCATTGACTTTCATCAATTTCCAACTAGTTTGTATGGCCTAAGCCAGACCTAAACCTTAACCACAACCATTGCTAGCACATGTCTGACCCTGACCCTCTTTTCACAGCCAGGAGGACGTCTGGACCATCAGGAGCACAGCAGACCTGGTGCCCAGCCACTTCTTTACGGTATCGTCTTCGAGGTGAGATGTCTGTTTGTCCAGTGAGCTCAAAACAGATATAAATCTGAAAATGCGCATGCCCAGAAAAAGATAGCTAACTGGAGATGAGCACGCCTTACATAAACATATCACCAGATAGACAATTAGGAGGACCACTTCATTTGATGCTCCACCTGAAAATAAAAGATTGTCCTCTATACCCTGAATTATCTTTATGAGAACACACTTTCAGAGAATACAGAGAATACACTTTCTCAATACATAGATACACGGATTAAAAGCTTAAAGCTCACTAAAATAACATTACATAATGCAAGTTATGTCATTCCTGCCTGATAATTCAGAGTGGATGACATCTGATAACATTTCTATACTGCTTCTTAAATGTGAATTTTTGTTATTGTAGCAAAATCGGCAACCGGAAGTGGAATTTACCGATAATATTTTTTTATATAAACTTAAACAAAGCATGAGTTGTTCATGTAAACAACTTGCATGATTTTTAATAAAATAGAAATGTTTTTAGTTATTTATTTAACTTTGTGAACTTATTAATAGAAATGCCTTTTGGGCAACACATTATGTAACATATCCCATATTCTATTCAATGTATTCATAATATGTGTGCTCAATGGTAAATTTTGATACAGGAGGTGTCATACAATGTAAATGAAAGGGGTGTAATGATTAATTGTTTAATCCTTGGATTCATTTCTATTCCTGCTATTTAACCCCATCGATCTGTGCTTGGCACATTAATAAAAACAATACGGACAAGTCTGTAATTAACCAATTGTATTGATATTAGGAAACAACACATTGAAGCACAGTAGTTTTTCTTTTTACATGTGTTTTATTTAAGCATTTTTTATGATAAATGTTCATCGTGAATCGTCCGTCTGTCTGTGACTCTGTGACCATGTGCAAAACGGCTTGATAGTCACAGCAAATTTATTGAATTTATACCCATCACACCAAACACCTATAAGTCAGACATTGTGACATTTGAAATTGAGGTTCTACCAGAAAAATATTCTGTATTATCTTTGTATCATAAAATACAGACATTTACAGTCCATTTTAAAACATTGAAGCTGCACTTTAAACTTCTCCCAAACCTGCCCATTGATGACATACGCAGAAACAAAGTGCAGGAACTTTAGTTATAAGCATTTATATTTCTTACTTTGAAAATAGGACTC
The DNA here is from genome assembly GCF_000732505.1 of Cyprinodon variegatus. NCBI lineage: Eukaryota > Metazoa > Chordata > Actinopteri > Cyprinodontiformes > Cyprinodontidae > Cyprinodon > Cyprinodon variegatus. The sequence continues at coordinate 286,413 of NW_015150690.1, forward strand.
TATTTAGATGTAATAGGTTTATAATTAAATTATATTTTATTGTTTTTATTTTTATTTGTTGCTATTTGTTTCCCTCAAAAACAGACAAGTCGGTTTAGTAAACACACCTAGGCCAGAGTAGCTGCGGTGTTTCTGAGGGAAATTGGCTTCCAGCCTGGGAAGATGAAAAGGGTTTAGCTTGTGTGGATTTTGACAGAACTGAGTATCCTAGGAACATTTGTGGGTTTTTATTTTTGTATACTGTTAACACCTTTACATTAAGGGCCGCCCCCTCTACGGCGAGGCCTGAGTCAAAGGCTGTGGTTTGACGCTGCATTTAGTTGGTCTTCAGTTTTAGAAGGTGACGACAGAAGGAAGGGGGGAAAAAAAATCCAAAGGTCTTTTTACAATAATCTAGAAAGGTGTGAAATGAGTTGAATGACGGGATTGACGTGTGATCACTGACCAATGTGCAGCCAACATTTCTGAAAGCATTATTAAAAAAAAAATAAATTTAACAGAATAAAAAAAAAATGTATGGCATAAGGACTTCCTACACTAGACATTAGATATCTATAAGATTTTTTAAACTTTTGCTAAAGAGAGCTGCATGTGGAAAAGTAACCTGGTAAAATGACTTTCATACACATTCTTATTAGGTTCATAGGTTTGATTTTTTATATATAAGGATATGATTGTTTAATAAAGGTAATAAAAAGTTCATAGAATTAATATTAAAGATATTCAGGCTAATAAATCTAGGTGAGTAAAGCCACACTGTGATGGTTGTGAACAGAGCAAGCTGGGGATGTTTTTAGACAAACCCTGGTGACATTAGTGAGGGATTGCTGTTGTGTCAGTGACACAATGCAGCTGAATATCTACTTTCTCCACAAGCTCATCCTGGAAAGTCATTGACTGGATCTCGGTCATTTCCTTAGAAAACTTTGAACCAAATAAATAGTCTCTGTAAAATGCCTTGAGGTGACGTGTATTGTGAATTGGTGTTCTAGAAATAAATTAATACGAACCTATGAAACATGATGCAGAAGCTTCTGAACTTGAATGTAGAAACTCAAGACAGTTGTGGATGCTGTGAGAATAACTTTGAACCGGAATTAATTTAGTTTCCATAAATTTAGATTAAAATTGGTGCTGAAGCGAAGGGGGGAAATAGATTTCCCCTTAAATGACCACATACTGCTTCACTAGACTCAAAAATGCAACACTAAAATGGCAATAACTTATGTAAATTATGTATAATGTGGAATACATTGAGTCTTTCCTATATTGAGACCCAGTAGAATAACTATGTATATAAATATCCATCTATATAAATACCCATGTAAACACCCTGTGTCATAGACCTGTATAATAATCCTACTATAAAAAAAAAAAGCTTTCACATGTGGACGCACTGTATATACTGTATTTATCCCATTCACCTTTTTTCTTCCTTTGGCACCTTCTTCTACTCCTTTGTCTAATTGAGGTGATGTGATGAGTAATTTTCTCCACTATGAGATCAATAAAATCAATCAGACTTATAATTTAGGGCTCACTGGTGTTGTGATTTTATGTTCTTTTCAATTCCCAGCCAGCTGGGAATTTATATTTCTGATACTTTAAGATGTTTATTTTCCTCCCTGGTCGAGGTGGAAAATATCTTATTTAATCAGATATTATTTTGGCTGTTATATACTGTTTATGAACACACACCCTACTAGCTGTGTGTTAGAACAATAAATGAAGGAGTGATTCAAGCTCTAATCATGGTCAAACAGGTAATTCTGCACATGCATGGAATAAATTCAACACAACTTCTGTTCAAAAATCATTCAGCTCCAGTCAAACATATTTCAGTTTAACACTTTTAACTAAAAACTAGTTAAACTGACCTGAACTAAACTACCATGTACACAGAGGAAGGGAAACATGGTTGAAAACCATATTACAGTTTAAGACGGATTTTGGGTTTGAAAACCAGAGTTTATCTGGAAGAATTTTGAATTCTTTAACCAGCCTTTCAAAGCACTTCATCATGCTAGTAGTCAGTCATTTGTCATTTAGTGAGGTGACCTGAGGTTTCTTTAGGAACAGAATGATGGTGGCAGACTTGAAGCATGCTGGCACTATAGATTGGTCCAGCGAGGTGTTAAAAATGTCTTTGAGGACGCCTGCCAGCTGACCTGCACAATCCTTGAACACCCGCCCAGGTATGTTAACGGGGCCCGGGGCCTTTCTTGGGTTGACTCTCCTCTGAGGTTTCCTCACTTCAGCAATGTGAAGGTTGAGGGCCTTCTCTCTCTGATGTTGAACAGCTTTCACTGCTGGAGTGCCGTTTAGCACATCAAACCTTCCAAGAAGCTGTTCAGTTTATTTAGGAAGTCAGCATCAGCTGCACTAGCTGCACCCACCGCAGCGGTTACTAATCTCCTTTTTTTGAAGAGAGTTCGAGTAGGAGATTATCCATTTTATTATCCAGCGAGCAGACGTTGGCGAGCAGGATTGAATTTCTTCTTAGCTTCATCGTTAGCCAGCTTTGCAGCCCCTCTTTCTTTGCCTTGCAGTCATTGAAAGAGTTGCTTGGCTTTACAGTGAAAAACTGCCGGGAGCAGCCTTAATATGAAGGTAGTATTAGAGGCATATTATTTTAAAATAACAATACTCGAATACATTGAACAATCATCATCATATATATATATATATATATATATATATATATATATATATATATAGACCAGAATTTCATTACATTGTTAAAGGACTCATTCACAAAAAGAGTTTACAAACATATCATTTTCATATTTATATTTACAAGCTACTGAAAAGTTCCCTCCTCCACTTAACATATGAGTCTAAACTAGATTAAAGTTGCTATACTGCAGCTTCTAAAACATTTGTTGACTTAATATACTAATAATTAAGACTTTAGGCCTGAACACAACAGATGCGTATTACTTTTTAATATCCGATCCAATTTTGTTTTTTCCATGTTTTACATGTAGGAAAGCTACAACTAGGCAGGGTAGGCAGATCTGCACAGACTTATTTTCACTTCTATTTCTGTGTTTTGCACAGATTAAAACAACTTCACACATTTGACCTGGACATATGAAAAGTTATTAAAAATACATTTAAAAAAAACGGCGCAGCTATAAAGCATAGCCCCACTTAACGAGTCTGTGCAGCATCTTAAACCAGAACAGATAGAGAATGTTCATATGCCTACATTAAAAACACAATGAGATCTATGTTTGAGCAAAAGGAAAACACAGCAATAAACACTGTGGGACGATTCATACGCCGTCTGAAGCAGACAGTGTCTTGCCCACGACCAAAAGCTAACACATTACATAGATTACAGGCGTGTCTTGAAGACTTAAAAACCTGGATGACTCTTACTGTAACTTTGCTCCTGAATGCAGAAAAAAACAGAAGTTATAGTCTTTAGACCAGAGTCTGAAAAATAAGCTGATTAGTCAGTCACTTCATTTGGATTGGATTAAATTAATCTCAGATAATAAAGTAAAAAATCTTGGTGTTATTTTTTATCAGGACCTGTAATTTAAATCCCACATCAAAGAGGTTTCTAGAATTTTCTTCTTTCATCTGAAGAATATTGCAAAAATTAGAAATCTCCTGTCCAGGGGTGATGCTGAGAAACTAGTCCATGCATTTGTTACTTCAAGGCTGGACTATTGTAATTCTTTACTATCAGGAAGTCCACAAACTATAGTTTCTGTCTTCTGTCTGTCTCCTTGAACCCCAGTCGGCCTCGGCAGATGGCCGCTCACACTGAGCCTGGTTTTGATGGATTTTGTTAAAAGGGAGTTTTTCCTTTTCACTGTCGCTACAAGCATGCTTAGTGTGAGGGATTGCATTTGAGTCAATGAGTAGATGCAATCAACTGGTTTTCATTAGATAGAAAACTTTGAGTCAAGTCTGCCTTGAGATGACGTGTGTTGTAAATTGGCGCTTTATAAATAACCTGAATTGAATTGTTTTGGAAATCACATTTGCTCTCTGCAGGTTAGGGTCATTTAATTTAGTATGTCATTATGATGGAATTTTAACCAGGTGTTAGCCGCTGCTATCATTTATCCATTTTATTACATCATAGGGTTGAGGGGAAATCCCTCCAAATTTGGTGAGAAAGGAAATTATGTGAGTGTGATGTCACAGGAAATAGTCATTACCCTCAGTTTCTACACTTCCTCCACCCAAGACAGCTGTACTCCTTCACAAACTGTAAATATAGTCCTGATATGTGACCCTTTTCTGACACTTAAGTGTATTTATCAGCTCCTAACTAGGCTTCATATGACTGCAGACCTACTGCCCTCTCATGCAGCTAAAAACTGTTCAACAAATACTTGGTTGAAAACACACAAACACAGTAAAATGGAAACTTCTGCCACTAAGCTACACGTCTTCAGTTTCAGTAATTCTGATAACATCTACAGATTTCACCAAATCTTTGTGGGTTTTTGTTTAGATCTATAATCTAAGTTTTCGAAGTCTATCATGTTATTCTTTTTTAGCTTTTGAGCAAACCTATAGTAGTATTTCCCATTAAGAATAAGAATCTCATGTAATGAGCATGTTGTGCTTAGTCCCTCTTTTCACTGGCTTTACTTGATGTGCAGTTGGGAACTACGTTTAAAG
>NW_015150690.1:293515-294192 GCF_000732505.1 Cyprinodon variegatus
GCCCTAGCTGAAACACACTGGCACAAGTCGACATGCGGTGAGTGCATTGAGAAATTTTGAACCATAAGTTACAGGTACGTTATCTGATGGACATATGTTAAGTGTAAGTTGATCATAAGTCGTGGCGTCTAGCTTATCCACAACCTATGAGTAATTTGTGCATAAATTATTAAGAACTCATCTCCAACACCTATGAACGTATTTGACGTGTTCCAGATGACAGCTGAATATGTTTCTGACTAACAGCTATTATATAATGGTCTATTGGCAACGTTTTGGTATAAAAGGAAGTTCACATGAGGACACCGTCGGTTCTCCTCCAGATTTCATCCTCATCATAGGGTGAGCCAGAAGGTGAGTATGATGGATCCTCCCTGCGTTCACGACCACGACCAACAAACTTCCCAGCAGACATGACGCGGAATCTGCTGCGACTGCAAACCTTCTTTCTTCTTCTTTTAATTTTTTTATTTTTTTGGAGGCGGTACACAGCAGCTAGTTCAATACCACGATCAAATAAATCTTTTTATGCAGACTGGGTGCCTCCGTGCAAGGCTTGTCCCGATCCGATCCACGTGGATCGGATCGGGACGCCGATATTGGCAAAAAAATGCGTATCGGCAAAGCATGTAAAATGCCGATCCAGACTGCTGATCCAGTTTTAAAAAAAAAATCCG
>NW_015150690.1:294264-354623 GCF_000732505.1 Cyprinodon variegatus
TCGGCCAGTATCGGTATCGGATCGGAAGTCCAAAAACAATATCGGTATCGGATCGGAAGTGCAAAAACCTGGATCGGGACATCTCTACTCCGTGCGCATCGCTGCCCCTCAGGACACTGGCTTGTGCATCATTCATATTTTTATTTTTTTTTTTACATTAATTATTTTTGTATGTACAAAATTATAGACAAAATATACAAGGTTACGTAAATTAAATCAAACAACGTTGAACAAACAGAGAAAGACAAGACTACCTGAAAAAGCAGGAATAGGAATGAGAGATGCATTAATACATTAATCCTTAGACGCTACAGAACACAAATGAAATAACAGGTGTTGCATGGTCATCCATTCCATACTTCTGTTTGTTAAAGACCAGCGTATTTAACCCAGTTGGCTCACCTCTTAGTAAATATGTTTTTTTGAAGTCAGAGGGAGAAGGTGATTCTTTTCAATTAGGTAAATGTCATTTACAATACTTACCCACTCCTGCATTGTGGGTGGGACCAACCAACGTCTTGTGAGTGCTTTTTTTTACCAGCAGTTATCAGAATATCAAATAAATAGTTATCAGCTTTTCTGAATTGTAAATCAGAATTTCCTAAAAAATAATGTTGAAAACTGCAAAGGTAGATTAGTTTTAAACAGACCATTTAGTACCTTATGAAGCTCCACTCAAAAGGGTCTAACCACTGGGCATTCCCAAAAGATATGCTAATGATCGGCTTTCCGGTCTCCGCATTGCCTCCAACACACAGCTTCACCTCCGGTAAAACGTGTCTCTTGTTTTGGTGTGATAAAAAAGGGTCAAACACTTCCAACCAAACTCTCGCCATGAATGAGAGCTGGTGCATTGCCACTGGGATTGGCAAATGTCAATCCAATCCTCCTCAGTTATTATCAGATTACCCTCCCTCTCACACTTTTTCCCAACATAGTCTATGTTGTGGGACTTTGATAACAGTAGGGCTTTATAAGTTCTGGAGATGACACCCTTGTTAGATTTTCCTTGATAAGCATCAGTAAAGATTTTTAATATGGGGTCATTGAGGTCAGATTCCTTTCTGATATGTTCAAAGCGACTATGGTTGTGGTCTTCCTTCAACCTATCAAAGTGTTTAAGTTTTCCTTTTACTTTAAGAGTAAGAGTAAGTATGTCGTTATTCCTTTCGAAATCCACGATTTAAATCTTTTATTTATTACATTGACCCTAAACTCTCGATCATAAGCACACCATTGGATTATTTGTAATCTGCCATTTAATTTATATTCATCTTTTATCATTTTCCAAATTTTTTATTGCACTTTGATCCATGGATTCTGTACCTTGTCTGTGAGTCCTCCCAGATGCTTGTGAGCTAGAACTGCTTGTATTGTGGGATCAGTTTGATTTAAGAGTTCTATATTTTTCCTTCTAGCTTGTAAGGATGGGTTACACAGATTAATTAGGGATCTAATCTGAACGGCACAAAAGTAATCTTTAAAATTAGGTAATGACATTCCCCCTCTCTCTTTTGGGAGTTGTAAAGTCTTAAGTCTAACTCTTGGTTTTTTACCCTGCCAAATAAACCGTGAAATAATCTTATTCAGTTCAGAAAATTGTTTTGGGGGAATTTCTACTGGGAGTGCCTGAAATAAGTAGAGAAATCGTGGGAGAATATTCATTCTCACAGAATCAATTCTATGACTAAGGCTAAGAAAAGAAATAGAATTCCATCTGTGTGTGTCATCTTTAATTTTCACCGAGAGGGGGCCACAATTTATCTCTGCTAATGTTGAAATTAGCCAAATTTTCCCATGACTTTATATAAGAAAGGCCAACTTAGCGAATCAAAGGCCTTCTCAGCATCTATACTTACTAAACAGGCTTGAATATTATTCTTTTGGATATGATGTAATATAAAGATTACCTAATGTTGTTGTGGGTCTGTCTTTGTGAGATAAATCCAGTCTGATGATTGTGTATAAGCTGAGGAAGAACTTTGTCCAGTCGTCTGGCGAGGATGGTGGCATAAAGTTTGTAGTCAACATTCAGCACCGAGATGTAGGAACTACACTTTAAATGATTTTTTTTCCCTTCTTTGGGGAAGACAGAGATCACCACCTCACTCCAAAAGGGAGGCATTTTAGCATCTGTTAATGTCGTGTTACAGGCTCAGAGGAGGGTTGGCACTAGCTCCACTTTAAATGTCTTATACCACTCTGAAAAGAAGCCGTCTGGGCCAGGTGGTTGGTTTGCTTTTAGGTTGAAGATGGCCTTGGCTAGCTCTATCTCAGTAATAGGGGCTGTTAACATTTTGTTTTGTTCTTGCCTTATAGATGGTAAATTGAGAGATGTTAAAAATTCTTCAATTTGCTCATCATCATCCAATTGGGGTTGTGTATACAAGCGCTTGTAGTATTTTCTAAAAGTTCTTTGTATTTCATCTTGTTTGTGCTGTATAGTTTTAGAGTCCATATCCCTTATTTGGTATATTGTGTTGTCTGTTTGTTCCTTTTGCAGTTTTCTTGCCAGGATTTTAAATGATTTTGCTCCAGACTCATAATAAGTTTGTCTCGTAAGTATCAGCTTTTTTTTTCGATTTCCTGTATATATTAGATTTATCTCCTTTCTGTTTTTATTTTAGTTATTATAACTGTTTTTTGTTCTTTTTTATGTTCTGTTTCAAGATTTTTCAGTTCTTTATTAAGATCTATCAGTCTTTATTGTTTTTTTTTCTTTTCATAGGCACAGAATGATATTATTCTCCCTCTCAAAACAGCTTTTACAGTATCCCGTGCTGTAGCTGAATCAACCTTGCCCTTGTCATTTTCTTCGAGGAACCTTTTTATTTCCTCTTTCATTTGGGTTTTGAATCTTGGATTATTTAGATTATCTTTATTTAACCTCCATAAAGTTCTACCTGGGTTGTCAATGATATCTACAGTGCAGGAGAGGGGGGGCATGGTCCGATAGATCGATGCTACCAATATCACAATCATGAATTCGATGGCCGTCTCTCTTCAATATAAAAAGGTAATCCATCCTAGAATAAACATCATGTGGGTGTGAATAGAAAGTATAGTCATGGCTGGATGGGTAGAAGTCTCTCCAAATATCCAGAATACAAAGTTCTGTCATTAAGGCATTCATTTTCTTATGCAATAGCGTAGTAACTAGGCTTTTGGATGAATCCTGTCTTGTATTGAGATAGATATTAAAATCACCTCCACATATGACAACTCCTGTGTCCTTTATCATTTTGTCTAATATGTTTCTATAGAAAGCAAAATAACTTCCAGGGGGGCATAAACAGTACAAATTGTTATAACTGCATCATGTATTTTTCTTGAGAATATTAATTTCTCCTTTTCTTGTCAGGGATCTCTGAGACCTCTTAAAATTGTATTTGTTGCGAAATCAATGTTGCTACACCTCTCCTGTGGCCTGATTTATAAGATGAGTAGTATTCCCCTGAAAAACCCATTCTTTTAGGTTTTTCATGCTCCGGAGGTGAGGTGTATCTCTTGTAATAGCTCAATCTGTGCATTCTCCCTTTTCATTTTTGTTAATATCTGTCTCCTCTTAGCTGGATTCAATACCCCATTCACTTTAAATGAAATTACTTTGTTTGCCTGTTAATTTTCTATTACTGTGGTCCACACTTATCATTACACACCCAGGAGTAGCTCATGGGAAACCTTGACATAGTAAATTAAATCTATCTTTCCCGATGAACACAAACAAAGAACAATATAGAACAGTCCGAAACAGAACATCACTGGAGCAGCTCAGAACCGTTGCATCCGATGCAGGGGCTCGCCTCCAAAAAGCCCAGTGGGACCTTGAAAAGTCAAGGCCCTGGTAAAGGAACATCCCTCGACGCTGTAGTGGGGCCCTAAGATGCGGCTGCATTTCAGCCAGATTTCAAATGAGGTAAATAAAAAAGTGAAATTGAGGGTGACAAGTCCCGTTCATCAGATTGAGCAAGGCTTGTACATCATTTCATGGGCATTACGCTGCTGTGCGCTGTTGTTGGACATACGCTCTGGACTCGTTATGGATACTCAATATGTACACCCAAAATTGAAAAAAATAGATATAAGGTTTAGCATATGCCTGCGTTTTAGGAGATTCTGGCACGTCAAGGCATACACTGTTTTTTTTCTCTTAAGGGGAGAGTGATAAGCGGCACCTATCTGCACTGTCTGCCCCTTCTTGTTTTTGTTTTTTTGTCTTTTGTGAGGCTCAAAGAAGATCACTATTGAACTTTATCTGTTTTCTGTCCTGAAGCTTTTTAAAGTTTTTTTTTTTTTTTTTTGAGGAATGTGATAAGCTTGGTTTCTACTTTACCTCATTGTTTTTGCAAGGTTTAAAGAGGATAACTATTGTATCAGTTTTCTATCCTCTTAAAAATCTTTATTTAAAAAAAATCTTTATAGGATATATATGCTCAACTCTTAACTTGACTGTTTTCACTGGGATGAAAAGAGTTTGAGGCCACTGATCAAAAGCTCCTGCAGCTAACGAGAAATTTAAATGAAAAGTAAATGGAGAAAGTTGTGGAAAAACTGGATTAGAAAATAATTTCTCTTACTGAGACTTGGCCGTCTCTCCCTCAGCTTTTAGTTTACCTTATTATCACAACAACTGTCAGTTGTTCAGATAGTATTATAAGGAACAGTTAGATCTCTTGTTTGAATGTACCTTTAAAAAAATGCCACAAATAAAGTTTTAGGTGAACTTCTTAACTTTTATTAAAATAACAAAACAATAAATTAAAAACATAAATAATCCTTAATAAATAACCTTAAAATAAATATAACTCAGTTGAGTGTAGAACTGGAATGTGAACGAGCTCAGGCAACCTGTTAAACACTAACTTACAGTAACTGTGATCATGGAAGAAGACATGAAAAACCAAACACAGCTTAACTCAGTTATAAGGAGAAAACAAAACAAGAAACTAATTATAAATAATTTTGTAAATAGGTATGGAGGGTTGATTTATTTATGAAGCCTGAGCTGGGCAACGTCGGAAGCTGCCTGGAAGATTCGTAAGAACTGAGCCAGAACCTTCTTCTGCATCAGGGGATTATCCAGTTCATCCTGCATTAATGAAAAATACATTTAAAGTCATTTTAATGGCAAGTTCAACAGAGAGTTTCATAGTTAAAATCATTTGTTCTTTTGTGGACAATATGCCCCTTTTCCAAACTAATTGTTTTAAATGGTTATTATCATATAACCAAATTGATTGTAATACTAAATATCTCTTTCCTAGTTGACACTGATAGAAGTTGACCATCACTGTTTAGATGCAATATGAGTTTGGTGTTAAACACATTTTCATGTAGCATAACTAAATAAATTAAATTAATAAATTTGGCCTAAAATCAATGACAAAATTTGTTAATCTGTCATTGACTGCAATTAATATCAACTATTAATTTAAACAGAGATGTAACATTAAAAATCGGCCAACCATAAAAGTAACAAATTATACATGAACCCTACTGACTGCAGAAAATGTCATGTTACCTTAATTCTGTTCAGCTCACTGAGTGCGTTCTCCCTGTTTGGATTATAACTCAAGCGGCTTCTCAGCTCTCTCATCTTTTTATCAAATTTCTTTAGAGTCTTTTGGACCATCTCCTTCTTTGATTGATTCACTAAATTCAGCAGCCCTTCTGTTTGGTTCCTGCCATGATGTTGATGAAGGCTTTTGTTGAATATTTCAATGTAGATGCTCAGAGTGACGTCCATGAGATGTATGTCCTCTTTTCTCTGGGGAAAAGGAGGAAACTGAGAGTTAGTAGTTGGACTTTAAGTAGAAGAATAATGAAAAGGCAGTTTATAAGGCAAAACCATGCAGGGTGTGTCAATGTGTGTCAGTATGTTGAAGGATTAATCCATCTTAAAAAAACATTTAACCATTGATTATATACAGACTGGAGCTCCTCAGGGCTTTATATTTGGGACCAATGGAGTTGTTTTAATCAAATCTCCCTAAAGACAAGTACAATTTCTCACTCTTCAACTTTTATTTTGTAAAAAAGGATTAACTCTGATTTTATGGTGATTTCATCATAAACCTTTTGGCTTTACACTATAAACAAGGCTATACAAAATGTAGTGTTTTAGATTTACAGCAAAAACAAAAGTTGAGAAACAAATTGGCTTTGTGCAGCTACGAAAGCTGATATAAATGAATCCAGGAATCATTGGAACAATTAATTTTCTGCTTCTACATTCCCAAATATTGCAGTTAAATAGAAGAAAAAAAACGACAAGATCGTGAGCTTTCTAATACCAGAGGTCATTTTATAGACCTGCGCAAATAAAGTGTTTGAATTTATAAAAGAACTCTAGCATGAATAAGGGTTTTCAGAATTCATCAGTAGGAGTTAGTTGCCCTGTAAAACTCAAAATGTTGCACAATTGAACTGAATCAAATTAGAATGAGCTGAGAAATATAATCAGTTTCCCTTTTTTCCTTGCTGTCTTATCGACTGAAAAATCTCAGAATGGTAACAAGTGGATATTCCACCAATTTGCACCCCATTGTGGAACTTTGCATTGACATTAGATCACTTCTTAATTCATGTTCTTATTTGTATGCAAACCTTCTACCCATGTACTTATATCACTTTATATCACCCATTAAAATTATAAGAACAAGCCGGGTCAAAACAGCTGTAGGGAGGTTGATTAGTGCTGTGTGTTTTTTTTTAAATGTAATGAGTTTGTTTACCTGGCAGGCTGTACCAATGGCGTCAAGGACGGAAACGAAGGCAGGTTCTTGGTTGACCGCTGGATCCGTCAGTCCCTAAAACAAATATATTTGAAAATTACCATGATTAGCATTTTACATTGCAAATATGAGTCTAAAAAAGTAAAAAAAAAAGGAGACAAAACACAATGTGAGCATCACTATTAAACACTAATAAAAGTCCTCACCATCCCATCAGAAACAATCTGTCCAAGTTTGATTTAACCTCCCAAATATAGGAGCTATTTATGAAGCCTGAGCTGACACAATGAAGGGCTGTTAATAATTCATGGGTTGGTGAGGAAAAAGCAAAGATTGGAGGTTTTTAACCAGGAATCGTTTTTCTAAATAAAGTAACAAGGATATGCAGCATGCAAGAGCAGAAAACACCGAAGTAAGAGGTGTGACCTCAAGGTCATATGAGAGTTGTAAAAGTAAGCTGCTATGCTATGAGATGTAGGTTATCAGATTACAATGACAAATTCCATAAAAGCATTGATTTTGTTTTCGTTTTCACACAAACCTTCAGATGTAATCATACATTTTCATAGATCAAAGCCAGACGCCTTCCTCTGACAGTTTGATAAAATCTGTGAAACTTTGATCAGGGCCTCAACAAAATACTGCAAATGAACTTCGCCCATCAAAGTGTGAAGTTAATTTACCCAAATAACTGCACATTTAAACCTTCATAAAGACTAAATAAATTATCGTATGCATTGCGAAATATTTTTAGTGATAATACGCATGAGCTCATTTCTTCTGGGTGGAAATAATCTAACCACAAGCTGAGTAATAGCTTTCAAAAGATTGCTGCAAAAACCTGACCTGGGGAAAGTGTCAGACAGTTAGTTCAACTCAAAGTCAAATTTTCGGTCCATATAACATATTTTTCACCTCCTTAAAGGAATAAACACATCAATGGTTTTTATAATTTGTAATTAATGTGTCATTTCTATCACAACTCTCCTTTTAGTAAAATTAATTATTGTTTGTTGTACAAGAAGGATACAAGACAATGGAATATAAGAAAATAAATAAATAAAATATAAGAAAATAACAAAGGTAAAAACATTCTATTGGAAACCAACAGGTGAACTTACCAGGTCACTTTTGATGGACTCAAATTCCTTTATTAGATTATCTGGTACAAAATTTTCAGAAGTCGACCTGGCACGAGCGAACACACCTCCCAGCAAAACCAGTAGGCCCAGGCAAACGCTGTAAGACATGTTGGCAGAGGAAGCTCAATAGATGTGCTGCACAGAGGACAACCTGTCAAGTCACTGATACTCTGCTTTGACCTGTACCTGTTTTTATACAGCTGCCTGGATTCCCAACTGCCTCATGGTACATCTGATTATGTGCGGTGAACAGCTCTGTGGTCTGTGGGCTTTCAGCAGCAGCACCAGAAACTGCTGCACTGACATCAGTTTTCTTTAAAAAGTCACTTCGCTGCTCCTAAATCTACACACAGAGGAGACTCCCTGGTTTATGTTTGCATTAACCTGGTGCACAAACATACACAGGCAGGAGATTACCTTGTGGTTTTACCACTGAAGGACCACCAGAATTCATTGAAAAATGTTTGTGGCTCTCACGAGTTAAGATTGGGGCTCTGAAACCTCATGCATGCTTTCTGAAACACTGCAGAACTTCTGCGTGCATCTTAGACCTTTGGTTTTGCAGTTTGTCTCAAAGTTTATTGGTTTATGAAATGTTTCCAATTTCACCTAAAGGCCAGTCGCAGATGCGTAAAGATGTTAACATTATTGGCCTGATTGTCGTCAAAACGTATTAATTTGAGGTTTTTTGCACCACTGATGAGTAAGATTTGATACTGTCATATTTGCTAAATAAATCTTTACGGAGACCCACCAACGAATGCTGGAAACTTCAACAGCTTTGAAGCATGTTTCTGAGTAGTTGGTTACAGTAAGAGTCTTAATTCATTAAAGATGAGAGGTATTTTATTGATTGTGAAAACACATGGATGGATCGGTTGGGTTGATTCTCCAACCCCTGTGGATTCCTCTGGAGAATAAGAAAATATCTATAGTCTGATACGGATTTTCTTCTCACATGTCGATAATGACCTGTAGTCCTGGTCTAGAAGGAGGCTAAGGCCGGGGGGGGGTCGATTGGAACAGAAGCGTACTTGTGACGTCGCCACACGTCTGTGTGGTCTTTAGCTGCATTTCCCCTCCTGTTATTAATAGCCTCTAGATGATGAAATTTTTTTTTTCATTTAATGGGTGAATAATAATGAACACAGTCAAATAAACACTAATTAAATGAACATTTTGCCAAATAAAACAAAAAAAAAAACCTGTTACAGTGCTATGCTCAGTTTGTGAAAAGTTATTAATGAAAACAGTAGTTTCACTCAGGATCCAACATTTTTAAGATAGAAATTTTGCTGTTGGTTGGTGTCAGTACAAATGATTAGGGCTGAAATGATTATGTCTGGCTATGATCTCAGACTCTTTTTAGTTTTTCTAAGGTTTCTGTGAAAACAGAATGTTAAAGATTGAGATTAGGAGCTTCGGTCATTTATTTTCTTATATCTGTTTGACTTGGATTATTTAACCACTCTGTTCAGTGTCATTTATTTAGTGAAAACAACAAATTACATTTTATCATACATGAGAAAAGCAAATTCCCTCTTATGAGTACCTTTTTAATATGTTGCCAGGTAAGTAACATTGTGGCCACCTCAGCCCATAGATACAACCAAATTTTCATTTGCAAATTCTCAGTCATCTTAGCAGCTACACAGCAGGCCTAAATTGGAGGCAACCAGGCCTTGGCTAATTTTTTCTGAATGTTTTTTATATCTACCCAGGAGTCTTTGTGTGTTCTGGCAGCTTGTGGTACAGCAGCCTGCAGTTGGAGGGCTTTTGTTTTCAACCACATGTTTGTGCTCTTTTTGTTTCTCCCGTATAGGGAATGTTATCTGCCACGTATTTCAGACTTCTGATAAGTGCAGATATGGATCTGTGTGTCAAGGTTTCAGTTAACCTACAGACACAGATCAAGATCTGCATTTTGATTCACATAAGCCACTGGATGACAGAGTGCCAGTTATCAGAGCTCTGAGTTACAGAACGGATGGCACTCAGATAGGAGAGACAAAAACAACAGAACATGAATGAGAAAACTGTAACCAAAG
This sequence comes from Cyprinodon variegatus, assembly GCF_000732505.1. Taxonomy (NCBI): domain Eukaryota; kingdom Metazoa; phylum Chordata; class Actinopteri; order Cyprinodontiformes; family Cyprinodontidae; genus Cyprinodon; species Cyprinodon variegatus. Next base: position 304,189 of record NW_015150690.1, read on the forward strand.
ATCAGCCCCAGACCTTTGGACAGAGAGACCAAATGGTTTGAAAGAGGTGCAAAGGAAGTGTCTAAAGAGACAAACACTGACCACAACTCAAAACAGACTCCAAGGTGCCAGGTGAACCAAAGGTGGGTCACTGATTGATCTGGCCTCCAACTTCTCATGTTCGAAGATAGCTGAAAATGTTCCAAAAACTCTAAGGAAATCCAGTGTAGTAGCCTCCTTTCCAAGCCTGGTTTGTAATTGATGAAACGAAACAAGTCTTTTCTGTAACTGCACTCATGATATATTTATTGAACATTGTTTTTAGCCTTTTATTGAAGGTAGGTCAAAAACATTCATTTAAAATTTTCTGAAACAAGTCCCTTGGTTAGTTCTGCAAAATTAGAATATTAGAGCAATTTAAACACACTTGATAGCATGTAAACGTTATTCGGACATTGCTGACATGGTGGGAAAAAAAACTATACAGAAAGACAACCATCTTCTTTCTCAAATCTGTCAGCTCTGGTATCATATGAAACCAGAGAAGTGGATAAGGAGTGATATCCGCGTGTATCTGCGTTTTTGGTGCTGCGTTCTTGCAAGCAAAGTGAAATCCAAACACACACACATACATACACCTACACTTAAGAGCTGAAGTTTCAAAGCGCTCATTTTTCTCTCCAAAGTGGATCATCCAACAAATGTTTATGTCCGTTATTTGATTGTTTTACTTACTTTGTAAATGCTAATTCGTAAAGCATGTGTGAGCTAAATAAACTAAGCCCCATCCCCTTTCCACGTGCAAAGACAATGCCTGTTAATTTATGTGAGAGTTTGGAGTTCATTCAACAGTTTATATTTGTTTTTGAGTTAAACTAAAAATTAGTTTATTCTTCTTTTTTTATTTCTTTTTATAAACTTCCTATATTCGAGACAAAAGGATGAAATAAGGCAAAATTTTTAGGTCATTTTTTTGATTTTATGTCATGCTAAATGTTTCATGCATCCGAAATGTTATTATCAAAGGCTTAAACAAATCCAGAAGAAGTTCTAAAAGGAAAATCTATGTTTTTATTGTGAGGGACACATACAGAGACCACAATCTATAAGAGACGTCCAACTGCTGTTTCTAGACATTCCTTCATCGTATGGTTTATTGCTTTTTTTGGAGCCAATATGAATGGCATGTCAAATTTACAGAAGACACTAAGAAGTAAGATAAACTAATAATCGAATAGTCTCAAGTAAGTACGTAATTTTACCCATTACATCAAATAAGTACTATCATTTGTCATCTTGGTTGTCCTTCCTAGTCTTATCAACTTACCTTTACCTACCAAACTAAGGCAGTCAGTGGAAACAATTCAATTCAGTTTATATATATAGTGACAATTTAATATATGTCATCTCAATGCACTTCAGAGACAATTCAACCATAACATACATTCTAATTTATTCAAAGTTTTCTATTTTTATAGCTCAAATTCACAACAAATGTCATCTCAAGGCACTTTACAGTTCACCACATCATACTGACAAACTGATTTAAAGTTTTCTATCTAAGAAAAAACAGTTTATTCCATTGACTCAATGACTCAAAGGCAATCCCTCACAATAAGCATGCTCGTAGGCCGACTGGGGATCAAGGAGACAGAAGCAGGAGTAGAAAAAGAAGCAGAGATACAAAAGGCAACTTTCAACCAGCTCCACAGGCGGCCACATCCAGGAAACACACAGCCAGGCAGATGAGCTCCAAGCCAGCTCCCATGTCAGAGAATGAAGAGAGCACATCCAGTTAGTCACAGTCAGATAAACAGGACTACACTAAAAACAGGCCGATCTTCAACATCTATAAACAATGGTGTTGATTGCAGCAGTAGAGCTGATATTTTTCTCCAGGACGGTGTCACTGTCAAGCAAGAATAGACCAGATGAAGCTACTATGAAAAAAAGCAAAGAGCAGAACATTAGAGATTGATCTAACAACTCAGCAGAGTGGAAGAATGGAGATAGCATTGAGCAGAATGATGAAAAGAGGTCCATATATCCTTCAGCAGCCTAAGCCTATAGCAGCAAAACTATAGAGATAACTCTGGATAAGTGTCACTCTAACTTTAAACATTATCAAAAAGGAAAGTTTTAAGGCTACACTTTAAAGTAGACAGGGTGTCTGCCTCATGGACAAAAACTGGAAGCTGGTTCCTCAGGAGAGGAGCCTGATAACTAAAAGATCTTCCTCCCATTCTACTTTTAGAAATTCTAGTAAACCTGCAGATTGAGAGCGAAGTGCTCTTTTAGGAACATAAGGAACAATCATATCTCTGATATAAGACGGAGCTTGGCAATTTAAGACTTCATTTGTGATAAGGAGGATTTTAAATCATACACTGGATTTAACATGAAGCCAATGAAAGAAGATTCTTAATTTTCTTCTTTTTAACTCTGGCTGCAGCATTTTGGATCAGCTGAAGGCTTTTAACTGCAGTTTATAGACTTCCTAATAGTCATTTACAATAGTCCAGCCTTGAAATAACAAACTAGTTTCTTAGCATCACCCCTGGACAGGATATTTCTAATTTTTGCAATTTTCTGCAGATGAAAGAAGGAACTTCTAGGAACCTCTTTGATATGGGATTTAAATAACGGGTCCTGATCAAAAACAACACCAAGATTTTTTACTTTATTATCTGAAATCAGTTTATAGTTAGAGTGGCTCAGGTTATCCTAAGCTATCTCTATAGTTATGCTGCTATATGTTTAAACTTCTGGAGGACATAGGGACCCCCATTTCATAATTCTTCTTCATTCTGTCTCTGTTCTCCCACTCTGCAGAGTCTGTTAGTTCAATCTCTAACGTTGTGCTCTCTTGTCTTTTTCGCATAGTAGCTTCATCTGGTCTGTTCCTGTTTGGCTGTGACTCCATCCTGGAGAGAAATATCAGCTGTGCTGCTGCCATCAACACCCTTGTTTATAGTTGCTGGAGATTGGTCTGTTTTTCAGTGTAGTCCTGTTTCTCTGACCGTGACTGGCTGGATGTGCTCTCTTCATCCTCTGGCATGGGAGCTGGCTCGGAGCTCGTCTGTCTGGCTGTGTGTTTCCTGGATGGGGCCGCCTTTTACAGCTGCTTTTTGTGTCTCTGCTTCTGTCTCCTTGAACCCCAGTCGGCCTCGGGTAATGGCTGCTCACACTGAGCCTGGTTCTGCTGGAGGTTTCTTCCTGTTAAAAGGGAGTTTTTCCTCTCCACTGTCACTACAAGCATGCTTAGTTTGAGGGATTGTATTTGAGTCAATGAGTTAATGCAATCAACTGGATAGAAAACTTATATAGAAAACTTTGAATCAATTTGTATGATCAATTTGTATGATCTGGTTGAACTGTAAAGTGCCTTGAGATGACCTGTGAATTGGCGCTATATAAATAAACTGAATTGAATAGTTTTGCTAACTTGAAAATTCAACTGGATCATAGCAGTCTAAACCCAGTTCATATTTTATGGCTACCTCAGATGCTGCCTCACCTTCCAAAGATAAAACAGTCATAGCTAGAGTGCTATTGATCTTATACGTAATAGAATCCAACTTATTTATAAAGAATTCCATAAAATCATTAATGCTAACAGCAGGTGGGATGGGCGGTTCAACAGAGCTATGGCTCTGAGAGAGTTTGGCAACTGTATTAAAAAGAAATCTGGAATTATACTTATTCCCCTCTATTAATGATAAGAAATATGCTGTTCTTGCATCACGAAGGGTCATCCTATACAGTAGTAAATATTTTTTTTAGACTAGGTAGGATTCCCGTAGGCATGTAGAGCACCATTGTCTCTCCAGTTACCTAGCATTTTGCTTCAGAGTGCACATCACTGCATTAAACCAGGAAGCCAGCTTTCTATTTTTGAAGTTTTTTAAAGGGGCAACATTGTCTTAGGCAGTACACAGAAAACTAGCAACCCCATCAACAAAATCGTCAATCTGTGAAGGGGAATAAACTAAACTTTTGCCTTCTGCAGCGCTGCGCGGTGACACAGAGGAGAGAGAATGTGAAACAGATTCTTTAAAATTCATAACTGCATTATCTGATAATGATCTGCTAAAGTGAAACCTTCTTTTGGGGGAGGAGAACTCTGTTAACGTAATCCTAAAGGTTATTAAAAAGTGATCAAAGAGTACAGGGCTGTAAGGACGTACTGTTATTTCTTCACATTCAATGCTATATGTCAGCACAAGGTCCAAAATATAAAGATGAGAATGTGTGGGACTGCTCAAATTTTGAACTAATAGCATCTAAGATGGCAATAAATGTTGCCCTTTAAATGCTGCCATCACCTTCAATATCAGCATGGATGTTATAATCCAACACTATAATGACCCTGTCAGTACTCAACTCCAAATCAGATAGGAACTCTGAAAACTCACCTATAAAGTCAGAGTAAGGACTTAGTAGAGTAACAAAAAAAAACTTTTGTGGCTTTGCAATTTGGATGACGGAAACTAAGAGTTTAATGTTTAAAATAGTTAAGATGAACTGCCTTTGGAGTAATCAGTAGGTCAGACTGAAAGCTTGCTGCTACTCCACCTCCTCGCCTAGAAACACCATATACCCTTTAAAATAAAGGGGAATTCCACTTTATATGCTTCACATCACGGAGGGATTATGTGGTCTTTTTCTGTCCTACTTGTACATCGGCACTAATTTGTTTCTTTCATTCTTTTCATACTGTCATCGTAGGGGACTCTGTCTCACCTCCTTCCCTGTTTGGCATCATCTGCTTCATTTATTTCTATTATAATTTCAAGACATAATTCATCAGTTTGAAAACAGAATCAAAACCATTTTATTTGTAATACTGACTATAGCTGTCGTCGTATTCTTAACCCCGATACCCTCATCACTGTTATTTTTTTTTTTATTGTTCTTCTATAGAGTTCTTCTGAGCTGTACCTCTGGCTCTCTGCTCTTTTATTTTGATTATTTACCCTTTTCCTGTTTCCAGCAGTAACACTGTACAATCTGCCCTTGTATCCAAAGGTTTGACAGGCAACAGATTTTGTGGAAGGCACTGAATAATAAAATTGCTCTCTTTCATGGATGATCCAGCAATGCCTGGAAACTCAAAAATTTTAATTCTCAGTTATAAATTCAAGTAGAGAATTTGATTTATTAAGATTTTTTCCACATGGCCATCGCTTTAAACTCATCAAAAACTACACTGGCCTTATTCATTTGTTTACCCCTCTGCTGTGACCATATAATATCTATTCAGAGATTGTGAAAGTAATCTATCTGTAAACTGTTAAATACTCATTCACACGAAGAGTTTGTATTTTTTAAATATTCAGAATCAGTTTTCATATTTTATACACACAGAAAGTGATGTTATTTATGAGTTTCTGACTTTTTGTTCATCAAGCTACACTCTGATAGCTTTTTTTAATGAAAATATAAATTCTAAACTGTTGGACGGGTCGGAGTCCTTTGAGCGGATGTCGGGGGGGTCACATTGGGATAACAATCAAACAGTCATATATGTAGCTCATAGAGGTGAGACAGAGAAACACTCATACCCATATGTGGATGCTGTAATCAGGTCATAATACCTGAGCTGACGCATGTAGACCCCCCCCAGGCTGTTATCTTTAGGGCTTAGCGTGGTCAGTTAGCTCCTCTCATTTCCAGTACAGCAGTAGTAATCATTCATACTGAAAGCTAACTCTTCCCGCTGCTTCTAGATTAGGCTCAAACTGTAAAGGTTCCAACAGAGTCGGGTGTATTGTGTGGATACCGTAAACATGCAGGACTGTGGCAGCCTGAAGTTGTCTTTGACTCCTATAACATCCATCACATTATCCGTCTGAAATTTAAACAATATTACAACAGAAAGAAGGCATACATACTTAGCTTAAAGGAATAGTACACCCAAAACATGATTAGCCTTCATTTTCTACTCACCCCCATGCTGAACAACACTCTGGAGTACTTTTTTGATATCTCAAATGCATCTGGAGATCTGGGAGGCTTCTTGCTGTCTGCTGACATTCAAATAATGGAGGTCTATGGTGCCCGAGGCAGAAAGGTCCATAAAAGTCCACAAAAAACGTGTCAATATTCCTCCATACTGCTCGTCCAATGTATTCCAAGTGTCCTGAGTGGGTAGCATCCAGAATTTACTCGAAACGAAGTCATATAGAATGTTTTTAGAGCATAAACAGTAGTGTATAGGATTTCCTAAAAGCGCGTTCACGAGTCTACGGAAACCGCAGCAGACCAAACCAGATGAAAGTGCGCATTCAGCTCTGCAAAGAACTCATGCTCTTCCTCAACACTGAAGTCCTCAGACATTTTTCTTTCGTTGTTTCTTTCTTTGCACAGGTAAACAGCACATTTCTTCTTCTACGCTTGCATTATCGGCAGAGCAGACGCTGAATGCGCACTTTCATTTGGTTGATTGAAATTAACAAGTCAAGTACTGTCCCACGACGCTACGGAAGCCGGCAGACCAAACCAGATGAAAGTGCGCATTCAGCGTCTGCTCTGCCGATAATGCAAGCGTAGAAGAAGAAATGTGCTGTTTACCTGTGCAAAGAAAGAAACAACGAAAGAAAAATGTCTGAGGACTTCAGTGTTGAGGAAGAGCATGAGTTCTTTGCCGAGCTGAATGCGCACTTTCATCTGGTTTGGTCTGCCGCGGTTTCCGTTGCGTCGTGAACTCGCAGGCGCGCGCTTTCAGGAAATTTAATAATACAGAATTTTAATAATACAAACCCCAAATTGAAGGGTTTGGAGGTATTATCAATTTCCTAGCTCCAATCCACTTAAACGCTGCTGTGTAAAATTAAAGATGTTGAAACAGCTTTCTGATACCCATCACTGGGACTGAATTACATCAACTATGTTCAGAATAATACAGGCCAAAATTCCTCGACAGCAATGTAAAAGGCTCAATGGAGAGATCACAAACACTTGGAAGCTTTTGTTCCCCCAAGAACAGAGCAGATATTTATTTTTAACAGATCAAAAGTGGTTTGTATTAAATCCATAAAATTAATATATGAAAGATTTGTACTTTTTATTAAGTCAGGTTACCTTGACTGATAAAAGCACTAGTTTAATACAAACAGGTGTAGATAAAAAGACATCTGCACTGGAGCAAGGATCACTTCTCTTGATGCTTTATCATTAATCACTATTTGAACAAAAATCAAATGCACCATCTGGAAACAGCCTCCACAATTTGAAGTAAATAAAATAACTAATCTCTGAAAAGGTATTGAACACAAAACTGGTTTTTAGCTTCTGAATGGTGTAGTCTGCCTCTCCTGTGCTTTACCCACTAAAGAGATCAGTGAACAATAGTCTAAGGAGTCCAAATCAGCTCATAAGCTGGTGGTTGTTATGGCTCTGGTGATCTGGTTGGTAAAAAAAATAAATAAATAAATAAATAAAAATGCAAATGCAGCTGGAATGACTGAGCTCCTCACCAAGGGAGTGCCTGGCTAGTCTGCGGAAAAAGCTCATCTCCAGGATGTCGTTATTTTTGGTCATTATCCAGATTTCTGTAATGATCTCAGTATGTAGGACCCAGAATTCAAGGCGAGACAGGCAGTGGGAAAGTTCAAAGCGTTTATTAACAAACAGGTGCGCGGGACTGCTCATCTGCTGCGGGGCGGATCTCTGCAGTGATAGGAGAATACAGGGCAGTGACTGGATGTGGAGCTGAATACGACTTGGAGCAAAGTCACTGACCTGATTCAAAGTTGAGTCGGTTCGCGAAGCTTAGACCGCAGACGCGGCGGGCGATGCCCCCAGAGTTCCTAGAGAGCGAGCAGCCGACGCCGAGCAGCAACAGAGTCCAGAAGGGAAATCCAAGGCCGAAGTCAGGAGACAGTTCCAGGTTCAGAAGCCGGTAGAATCCAAGAACAGATACGACAAACAGAGCAGACAGGGGCAGGGCAAAACTCGAGATCCACAGGGCAGAAAACTGGTCATAATCAGGAAAACAGACAGACTGAAGATTGCTTGGAAACGTCTCACCAAAACAAACGAATAACCTGGCGCTGATGGGAGGTAAACACACAACTTAAATAGTAGAGGAACCAGGTGGAAATAATCGGCGATTAATCAGCCGCAGAACCAATTAGACAGGGGAGCACGGAGCAAAGGAAAAAACCAAACCATCAGCGCCAAGATCATGACAATTTCAGGACTATAGGTAAGGGTAGGAACGTAGACCGACTGGTATATCGAGAACTTTGCATTTTGGCTCAGCTCACTGGTCCCCTCGACAGGCCTGTACAGCATTGGCATAATAGCAACTGCACCGATCCATCTATCAATATCCTGCTCCATTCTCGCCTCACCCGTTAATAGGACCCCTAGATGAGTTTAGGAACAATGCCCTGGACTGGCATTCTGAGTTGGGGGTTTCCCTGCATAAGAATGGGGATGACTAAAACTAATAAACCTTTTCAACCAGCAGGTTAAAAGCAGAAAGGCTACCGAAAACAACACTGATCAGTACCTATAAAAGCTATGAATTTGGTCCCCATTCCTAGATTTTATTATTAGTAAACATTGCACTGGTTTCTAAGAATAAATAAATATATATATATATATATATATATATATATATATATATATATATATATATATATATATATATATATATAATACGGTCTGTGGATTAAGAATTGGAAAATAAATATTCTTAAATAAGTTAATTAGCATTGAACTTTGATTTGGAACAATGTAGGCTACTATTCAACAGCTGGTAGAACCACTCTATCTGCATAATTATCTATTGGTTATTAATTGTTGAACTGGAAAAATGTCACATATTCACTTACATGTTTACCTAAAATGTTAACTTCTCAGAAGGATCTTGCCAGGTTATGCCATATGCCATCTTCAGTGTGTGATACAAGCACACACTTAAATTAGGTCTGCGGCAATTGCTATACTGCTACACTTGTGGAAGTAAAATCTGTTGGGCTCTTTTTGGCATCAAAACAATTATTCTTATTGCCACATCACCAGACAGGACACTGTTTAAAAAAAATAAAATAAAATTAGGTCTGCGGGAATATTCTAAGCTTTGGCCTAACTTAACATTTTAAAGGGAAAATGTCATAATCCTGCATCTTGGGGAGCTACAAGGTAACAATATATGGAATTTAGCTCAGTTATTAATTAAATGCTGGGACAAATATAGCCTTAATGGTTAGAGAATCATAATGGAGGGGAAAAGTCATCTCTAGAAGTCAAATCTCTACTGAGAGTAGAAATTGGCTGCACCAATAAGATGCACCATTCCTGCATCATCTCTGCCGGTGGAAATGCCACAACCGCGTGAGTCGCAAAACCTGAGTCGTCACTGCGGTGAAGTCAGTGTTAGTATTTTCCAACCACTACGTTCTGCCTTTTAAATGTATTTACTAATTGAGGTTCTTTGCTACAGAAACTCTTTAATACTTTTAAAGCTCCACAACAGAAATGTAAATTCATAAAGTACTATGAACCGAAATAAAATGAAATTAAATGACGTGGAACCTTTGCATAATTTCTGCAGTGTGGAAAATGCCACTGTGGGGCGTTCAACGAAACCTAATTCGTCACTGTGGCAACATTGCACTTTTCCTGGCTAAAAATAAACTTTCTAGGAATTTCCCAATGCATTTAATTGGATCATAATTAGAAACAGAGTAAATTGATTATCTGAGCTGGTTAACTTCTGTTTACAAACATGTATGTCGATGCAATCTACTGGTTTTCCTTAGATAAAAAACTATGAATCAATTTGACTGGATGATCTGGTGAACTGTAAAGTGCCATGTGTTGTGAATTGGCGCTATAAAAATACACTGAATTGAATTGAAATATGTTATTAATGTTTTAGTATATTTTATGAACATCACCAGTAAAATTTGTGTTTTTCTCCGACTTCTGTATTTTGTTTTGCTTGTAGTTTGTTATAGTAAGTCCTAGCCTTCTACTCAAAGCCTTGAACTTGTGCCGGCGTCAGACGTTATAGGTATGAATCTCTTAAGCAACTTAAAGATGGTAGTTAAACAGAGATTTATCATATCTTTGAATCTGGAACATCTTCATGATCATTAGTAGTGATATGGAAAATATTCAAATTTGCAGCTTGCTTTCTCTGACAAGGATTTTTCTGCCTACTGTCTCCAAGAGCTTGCTTTTATCTCTTGAGGTAAAGTTTCCACACTCCTATCTTTTTAGATTACACCACTCACTCTGTCACTTGACAATGATTACTGTGTCTGGATGGTCCTAATGCGTTCTTTGGTTTCGGAAATCTGCACTTGAAGGGAGAGACTCCTCAAAAAGGACCCATCAGAGCTGGACTTGGAGGTGGACGGTTATTCCATGCAAGACAGCCAGTAACAACTGGGACCTAGTCTACACGTAGACCAACGCAGTAACTTTTCAGAAAGTTTTTAGAAATAAAATTACATCCCCATCAGTTCATAAAGGACCCTAGAAGACCCTGTAGTGCTTATGCCAGGCTCTTTGGTCATTCAGGGGAAACACAGCAGCATGGCAGCACTGAAGCATGAAACCAAAATATTTCACTCTTGGACTCACTTAAAAAAGGATCCTAACAGATTCCCAAAATGTCTAAAAAGACTTTGTTTGAATGCAAAACTTAATAAAATACCTTTGCCGTTATGCCAAATCTCTGTGGGGTCTGGGCTTACTTTGTGTTTGTCTGAAATACATTATTCACATTATTCTTTTTGTAAACAATCATTCAGTCAAATAAAACATGGGTTTAAAGGCTAATTATTACTTATTTCAATTGTTTTTAAACTACAAATTCTTCTATAAGGGGAGTGTTGGCTAGATGTAAAAATAGCCGGGGCTCTAAATCCACAGTGCGTTTCAGTTTTAAAAGCTTCACCTTGCTAGCACAGACTTACAAGATTGATTCAGGCACCTTATGTGACCAAGTAAAACTTTCAAACATTATTAAAGTTATAAATTTTGGACCATAAGGGTCTTTGTTGTTTTGCTCTGTGATTCTTGGTTTTCTGATGAAATTAGAAATCTAAAATTTTAATTGTTTAAAGCAGCTCCAAAGAACTTTCAGTTTTGTCGATTTTGGCTCCCCCGGTGGTCAAAAGCTGTATTTTTTTGCCTGAACCGAGACCTCGTTTCCCATAAAGACCAATGTAAAAAATATTAAAATCCTGTTCGTCTGGTCTCCTGCAGTTGGAATGAACTACATTTCTGTTTCCAGTGGCTGTGAAAGGAGCATAGTGAGAGGTATTAAATATAACTGTGGCGAAACAATATTATAGGACAATTTTAAAAATAATAAATGCTTAACTTTGGGTTTTTTTATTATTGCACCACCTCCTGCACCCCCACCTGACCAGAACCATCAGCGACTGATGTGCTGACCAGTCTAGAGCCTTGAAACAGATAAATATAATTTCACAGTAAATACACGTATACAGGTCCTTCTCTAAATATTAGCATATTGTGATAGGGTTTATTATTTTCCATAATGTAGTGATAAAAGTTAAATATTCATATATTTTAGATTCATTGCACAGTAACTGAAATATTTCAGGTCTTTTATTGTCTTAATACGGATGATTTTGACATACAGCTCATGAAAAGCCAAAATTCCTATCTCACAAGATTAGCATTTCCTGAAAAAGGTCTCTAAACGAGCTATGCACCTAATCATCTGAATCAACAAATTACCTCTAAACACCTGCAAAGATTCCTTAGGCCTTTAAAACTCCCAGCATGGTTCATCACTTAAAACCCCAATCATGGGTAAGACTGCTGACCTGACTGCTGTCCAGAAGGCCATTATTGACACCCTCAACCAAGAGGGTATGACACAGAGAGATATTTCTGAATGAATAGGCTGTTCCCAGAGTGCTGTATCAAGGCACCTCTGTGGGAAGGAAAAAGTGTGGCAGAAAACACTGCACGAGAAGAGGTGACCGGACCCTGAGGAAGATTGTGGAGAAGGGCAAATTCCAGACCTTGAGGGACCTGCGGAAGCAGAGGACTGAGTCTGGAGTAGAAACATCCAGAGCCACCGTGTGCAGGAAATGGGCTACAGGTGCCGCATTCCCCAGGTCAAGCCACAGCGGCAGAGGCGCCTGAGCTGGGCTACAGAGAAGCAGCACTGGACTGTTGCTCAGTGGTTCAAAGTACTTTTTTTCGGATGAAAGCAAATTTTGCATATCATTTGGAAATCAAGGTGCCAGAGTCTGGAGGAAGACTAGGGAGAAGGAAATGCCAAAATGCCAGAAGTCCAGTGTCAAGTACCCACAATCAGTGATGGTCTGGGGTGCCATGTCAGCTGCTGGTGTTGGTCCAATGTGTTTTATCAAGACTAGGCAGTCAATGCTGCTAGTTATCAGGAGATTTTGCACTTCATGCCTACTTCTGCTGAAAAGCTTTATGGAGATGAAGATTTCATTTTTCAGTACGACCTGGCACCTGCTCACAGTGCCAAAACCACTGGTAAATGGTTTACTGACCATGGTATCACTGTGCTTAATTGGCCTGCCAACTCTCCCAACCTGAACCCCTTAGAGAATCTGTGGGATATTGTGAAGAGAAAGTTGAGAGATGCAAGACCCAACACTGTGGATGAGCTAAAGGCCGCTATGGAAGCATCCTGGGCCTCCATAGCACCTCAGCAGTGCCACAGGCTGATTGCCCTCATGCCACGCCGCATTGAAGCAGAGGGGTAATTCAAATAGTTGTAAGTCGACATATAATCACAAAAGTTATTAAAATATTTTATGAAGGTTGAAAAGTTACTCAGGCAGTTTCTGAATATGTGTACTTGTGCGTTCTCATGTGCTCATGAAAGGCCATCAGCCTCAGCCTAGAACTGTTCCAATTCACAAGAACAAGAAGACCAAGAACGGACAAAGTCCCCGGATGTTGTTCTCGCACCTCTCTCTTTACCCAGCATGCATCAGAGCAGACTTGTCTGTTCTTGAGATTGACAGCTGTCCCAGCATGCACTGCTGCAACAGCTTTCAATGGAGCGCTCACAGAGCTCAGTCTTAAGTTAAAAGTTCTTTTTTCTGTTGCTGTTGTTCAATAAAAGTAAGTTTTAAGATCATTTAAGGCGAGAACATTATATTTTTAAGCATCACTATATGGCCCATCTGCCAATTTAATGCGTAATTTAAAAAAAAAATCCGAGGGTAACGGCAGCCAGGTCTAATCCTAGCCCGTCTGCAGCAGACCTCTCTCAGCATAGCTGTGTGTAGTACCGCTGGCTCTGATGGTGATTTGTTTGTTTTATGTTGCAAAATGTTAATATGATTTGTTTTTATTATTTATTATCATTCCCCCACTAAATGAAAAAAGTAATAATTTATTAGAGGCTAGAGGCTATAAATGACAGGGGGAGAGAAGCAGCTCCAGACTAGCTGAGCGTGTGGTGATGTCACGAGTCACGCTTCTGTTCCAATTGACCCCTTATAATGCTGCATTCCCTTTCTCCCACAGTCCACTTTCCTGTATTCTTCTCAAGAAAATACTTGGCGAGGACATGAGTCCGTACTGGCGTTCTTGTGAATTGAGAAACGCCCATAGTGTTGGTTTAATATGAGAGATCTCTTTATCTGAATCCCTGAGTGAAATTTGACAAACTTAAAAAAAGGAATAAAACCTATTTTACATTTGGAGTGAAAATTAACTCTCAAAAGAGGACCTCGTTTAACAGTCTGTGGCCTCCATGCAGGTGTTTTGGGGCTCAAAATGGTGTTGCTTTTTATTGTGTGTATTATTCAAAGCTGAAATGTTTTTTCTCAAAAAATATAAATGGATTTTAAATTAAGCATCTTAGACTGAGGAAATGGAAGCGCAGAATTTTGCATCATCTGCATCCAACAGAATCAAGTTTACAAGTTTACAAAGCATTTTATTTCTAATTTTACACATTTTGCTCAGTCATGTATGCATCTCCAATCGCTTCTGTAAGACATATTGGGTAATTTTACGAATTCTGTCTAAAATTGGTACTGAGAATTTGTTCATAATTATGGATAAAATTCTAATACTTTCTGTCAGTAAACCCTAAACCCAAACCACACCCAGTCTTTCTGGGTAAATGTTAATTCACTTGAATAAAGTGGTAATTTGCTGGGTTTTTAACTGAATTGCTGCAGCAAAATGTTTCCTAGAAGACTGGCTTTGTTTGTTTGTTTGTTTTTTGTTTCTGTGGACCAACTGCCATTCACATGCAGAGAGACCACATCCTCCACCAAGTGGGGAAGGATTGACTGTTTGGTTAAAGAATCTGTTAAAAGGAAACTAAAATGGGTTTGATTAGTGTCTAAGTGTAGGAACGTTAAATCAGTAGCTAGCTCTTGAACTCCTAAACATCATAAAAGCTTTGTATAAGTTCACAAGGAAAAGAAATAAACTTTTCAAGTAATTTATTTACCCTTTTAAAGCAGATTTTATGTAGAAGTCCAGTTTTTGAGAAAATCATTTATTTTATTGACAATGAATAGAATAAACTAAAAAACCGGAACCGTTAATCTTCCCAGACCGATAACTCTATGGCAGAGGTCTTCAACAGGGGGTCCGCGACCCCTAGGGGGTCCACGGAGGTACTGCTTCGGGGTCGTGAAACTTTTGGTTGATGAGTCTTTTTTTTTTATATTCCCCCCTGCAATTTTTTCCACTAATTGAAATTTCTTTAAATCCAAATTAACATGAATTCAACACACTGTAGTAAACAGATAAATGGAGGCAGAAGATGTCTTTCAGTCATCAATGCACACATTCAGCGACACACAGGAGCTCTTTCAAGCTGGGCACCGTTTCATTCACAACACCTGACCCATCAACCAGGAATCAGAATCAGAAATACTTTAATAATCCCAGGGAGAAATTACTCCATCTTTAATAGAGTGACTATAGGACCACTTTGATATAACACAATTTCATACAATATATGTAATTAGGGGGTCCCTGCTCCATCAGTTTGGGGATCCTTGGCCTGGAAAACATTGAAGACCCCTGCTCTATGATAAATCTGTTTGTTCATTATTACCAAATTGACTTTATCAGGATTCTCTGTGCTGTAATCACCCAGACCTGGTAGTAACTCATCTTCGGTGGATGAGGTTTGGATGAATGGTGCTTGTAACTCCAGTGACGTGACACTTTGAAGTCTTCCCTTTAAGCTTCCATGCTCATCACAGTACATAGACTGCCCTTATCAAGGTGTTCTGTAAGAGTCATATAAATGCAGACTGTGGAAAAACTGTGTTTGTATTAATGGACCTTAAAACAACATTCTGTGGATCACTTGATTTTGTTAAAGTGTCTGAAAAACTGAGCCAGCCTTGCTGGTAGAGAACTGGACCGCTTTAAACTGGGAGTGTTGGCCTAATGGTTAGAACAGTGCGCTTGTGCTCGGAGAAGGTTGCAAGTAACCGGTTGATCCCCATTGCCGGTCCCTGAGCAAAACCCTTAACCCTACAATGCTAGCCAAGGGGATGGGTTAAATGCAGAGAATTTCTCCAATGTGAGATCAATACATTTCAATCTCTACAAACTGCCTGAAGAACAGGGACTTTTATGTCATTAGACGGAAACAATCTCATGTGGCGTTCCCCAAGGGTCAATTTTAGGGCCCCTTCTATTCATTATCTCCATGTTCAAACAACAACAACAACATCAGTTACCATAGCAATGTAGACAGCATCCAGCTGTACATCACCACCACCTATGGACCCATTCAAGTTTTGGATAAATGCAGAGAAGAAATGAAAACAATGGAAACTAAACTGCAGTCATAGTGTTTGGACCAAAGGAAAAGTGTTTAAAAGTTAGCAGCCAGGTTCAGTTAATGCAGCTAGAGAGTTGTGATCAGGCTCTAAATCTGTATGTGGCCACGGACTCAGCAGCGGTGGATGAAGTACTCAACTGTAGTACTTGAGGAAAAGTATGGATGCACATGGTCAAATCTACAAGTAAAAATTACTCGGTCAAACTTCTGCTGCAGTTAAAATATTGAAGTACTCATTAAAAGTACTAAACTATTTTAAAATATAAATTTTATCAGTATCATTTATCAGTACATTTCAGTATAATTATCCGAGTACTTTTAAAGAAACCTGTAACTTTCAGAAACCACTTGATGTATTGATGACCTGCTACAGATTCTACTCCACCTGAAAAGCACTTCAGCATAAAAATACCACCAAAAAATAAGCATAGTTATTTTGATTATTATTTCTTAATTAAAAACAAACCAAAAGGAAAACGGTATTGTCTTAATTCTCCTCACACTTTCATTATGGAATAAAGGTTTATTACCTTATATTCATTACCATATAGAAACTACAACTCTGCTTTGAGAACTCATCCTACTGAACACCTTTGCCACGTGGCGACAACTAAGGCCTTGATAAAATTTATAAACTACAAATGATAACGGTCCTTATTTTCTCACATTTGTTGAACATCATGCAAATCTATAACAGTGGCGTCCAAATTCAGTCGTAAGAGCTGCTGTGCTACATATCAAAATTGCATTTCAAGAAGGAAAAACAGCAACTAAACTGAGCCAAAAAGAACAACTACTGTAGCAGTTTGGTCAGAATGTAGTGGTGGAAAGTTCTTGGACTACCGTCTCAGGAGGAACTTAATTAAATAATTCCTGCTTCGTTCATCTTTAGTAGAATTGATCCCTGCAGCTAAAAAACTGGATCAGATCAGGTTTATTCTGCACATCCAGAACTAAACATGAAAAAGCAGCTTTTAGTACCTATGCTGTAAAACTGCATAAACCCTCAGTTCCCTTACATCAACATTCAAAACTTGTTCAGTGGGCTATGAAGCGCTATATGAAATTATATCGCATTGTACATGCCTCTTTCTTTTCTTCTTCTTTTTTTTTTTTTCGTGTACGGCCTTTAGAATGTTCTTATTAGTGAAATGTGCAATGCCTTCTCGGGGGAATTTTGGCCTAGTGGTCAGAGCAGTGCTCTTGTGCCCTGAGAAGGTCGCAAGTACACGGTTCCTGAGCAACACCTTTAACCCCACAATGCTCCCCGAGGGCATCGGTTAAATGCAGAGTGAATTTCCTCATTGTGGGACATGAATGATTTACATTTACATACAAACTTCCCTTGAAAATGCCTCAGCTTGCTCTGTCAATCAAGCATGCCGGTCTTCCATTAGTTGAGTGGAGGATCAGTGCTTTGTTCTCTTCGAGGTATGGATTTTGACTTTTCCTTTTGCAGCAGATTTAGGACACATATTTAGTCTCCTCTATGGTCCCGCAGCAGAGGCAAACTGCCTTGAAAATGAAAGTAAAAACCTGCAGCTTGTTTGCATCAATGTTGCTTGCGGGTTTTGATTGCATGAATATGAAATTTGTGAGCTGTATTTGGACCACAGGCTGTCATTTGGGGCCCTTACTCTTCCAGGACTTAGAAAAGGAAGTAAAGCTTGGTGTTAAAGTCTCTTATTAAGGTCCCCACCCCCTCTCTACATAACTCCATGTTGAATTAAATTGTTGTATGTTTAAAAATTTATCAGTCCTGCTGGCTCTGCAAACCAAATACTTCTTAGGTGAAACTTGTCTATTATAAATTGGGTTCCTCTAGTCCACCAGTTACATCAACTGGTGCAATAAAGGTTCATTATAAAAGCCTTTTATAATGAAACCAGTAATAAAATAAAGAGAGGTAACACTGGCAAACACACTGCGGTCTCTAAACATCCCATTCTGATTGCTCAGCGAATGCAAACCCTCCACACCTCATTTTTAGCATCTCCTGCAAAAGGTACTATTTTTAACCTGATGACAATAATTGCACAATATCAGAAATGCAAGAAACGTGTTTAAATTTGATAAAGAGACTATAAAAATGTAGAGTTAAAGGAAATCCCAGAGCCCAACTCTGACCTCTGATTACATCCTTAGAGTAGGTGACGTTATTAACCAACGATTATTGAAGTGATTTTAGCAAAAACATTTTTGATCGATGCTTAGACTTGGGAATAAAACGTGTCCTGAAACAGTTTGCTTTCGTTTTCTTAATCCTGAGCAGGAGTTTCATGACTCTGTGCAATGGGGCTGACTCGGCAGAAAGATGCTGAAAGGTTCAAAGTTGTGTCAGCATGTGGGGGTGGAGACCAACTGTGGGTTTTTTGTCGGTTGTCCAAATGTCTTCGTAGGAGTTTCCAGGTAAAGAGGAGATATTGACTCAGCTTTGTGATTGACTGGAGCATTCCTTTGATCACAGAATGAGAAAAATGTCAGGTTTCAAACTCCAAACTGCATTTGGATTTAATTTCGTTTCTCCTCTTCCACTTAATTTGCTTTACAAATGATAATTTATTTGACCTACTTTTAACTATTTATACTATCTATAGAGTTAAAGCACGTTTATTTAACAGTCCTATTGTGCACTGGCGTTATCAAATGACTAAAAAGATTATGGTGATAACTGGGCAGCGGTTAACATAAACATATGGTAAACATGCTATATGTGCTATGGTGAAGAATTTCAAATAAAACATCTGAGGAGCAGAAACGTGCAAGAGAAGGATAAAAGACAAGTTCACTGTGAATCTAAAATATATTTAAAAAGAGTCTTGTAAGTATTAGGACAGCAAGATTTAGACAGATTTGAATTAATATTTTTACAGAGAAGACTAAAAATATAAAAAATATTAAAACTAGAAACTCAACCACTGAAGCTGTGTTACCGGGTTTTGACCAGCAGAGGGAGACATACATTCACATTCACGCTGTCCCACAAAAATCATTGGCAGACAGAAAGTAGATTAGAAATATGATTTATTTACTTTAACATGTGACAAATTCAATATAAATACAGTTGACCTTTCATATATAAAAATATCTTTATAATAAGATTTCAAATACCTAAAAATAAAAAAAACCTTTGCGCATATTCAAATATATTAAATACTTAGAAAATAATAACTTATTTACTAAATTAGCCCATATGTATACAAGTAGGCAAAAAACAGTAAAATATTTTTCAGAAAGAAACACCTTCTCAGAAGTTTAAGATATTAATTTGTTAATAACAAGGATTAGTCTGGTTCATCATTTTCAATAGTTTCTGCAAAATTTCCACATTTCATACGAGGTTTAAAGTGATTTTCGTTGCTGGTGATACTTTAAAAACAAAAATTAATTATTTGACTAAATGTTTTTCCTCTTAATGTGTTTAATGAAATATTAAATCACTAAAGTGCTTTTGTTTGCATTTAATTCAAATTTTTAAATGAGTCTAAAAAATATCTACAGTAAAAACAGTATAAGCGAATGAAAGCAAAGAAGCTGGAGGTAGTGATGAGAATACTGTTGCTATTGAGGTTGTTTATGATGCTTCCGTTAATGACGATGATGAGGTTGATCCGTTGTTTTCATATCAGTTCTTCAATCCATCTGAGGATGAAGCTGAACTCTCTGACGGCCTTCAACGCGCCTTCGTCTCTCCTCTGGAAACAGATCAAAGGTTCTGTCAGATGATATTTTAAAGGAAGATGTTTTAAAGATTATTTAAAACAAGTAATTGTGTCTTTTACCTTTTTGATTTTTCGCTCCGTTTTCCTGATGGCTTTTAAGTATTTCAATTGTTGAGTGTTGGGTTTTGAAGAGGAAACCTGAAGACGAAAATGCAAAGTTTTACTGGAGGGCTTAATGTTAAAAAACTACAGATACAGAGACTCAGAATGTAAGCCATTAAAATGAAAAGGAAAAATGTTTTGACATATTTGACCAACTGGCCATTACTGTTATGCTCTTGATTAGAAATTAGCTTAAACTTTGGGTGTCTGTGCTTATTTCCATTCGTGACATTTGTTGCATTTTTCTCCTCTTTCCTGTCTGATAACCATCGAATACAACTGAAATAATAAAATAATAAAAACAAAAATGGACTCATTTCATAGAATCCAACTCCCTCAATAACATGTCTTTCAAGGTGCTCCCTTTAGGGGGCGCCAAATCCGTTTATCTGACTCCATCTCCTCCATATACCTGGCTGATTGATCTCTGTCTCTTTGTACCTTTCGTCTGTTCTGTCCTCTATGACTAATAGTGTGTTTTCCAAAACATATACATCAGCGTCATTATTTATCATTTAGAGTCCAATCAACTGGCCCCCATTACATCATCCATATAGCAGACATGTATGCATGCAACTTGAAATACATCCTTCCAGAAATCCGGAAGAAATCCCTTTGTCAGTCACTCATGAGGTCATCTCTGCTCCGGCCACCCTGTCTGAGCTCTGTTAAACACACTGTAGCTGACCCCAGGTACCTAAGGTCGTCCATGTTTAGCTCTTCTGTTCTATTTAGCTTCCATATTCTGTCTAATTTCCATTCATCTCTCATCCAACTGGATTCTAAAAAAAATAATGAGGTTGCATAATTGTAACTGGCTTTACATGTAACCATAACTATGGCATTATTGATTGCTTCATTGAAGCTTGGTGCTTAATCAACCATAATGTAGCAGACGGAAGCTGTGAATGCCAGACGGCAGGTTATGCGTCACAACTTTATGCAGCTTTTATAGGAAACTCGGTTTGACTGGATGAGGTTTAGAAATGATCAGCAATAATCAGTGAAACCGGTTTCTAAAGGCCAACCTGGTCTCAATTGTAAATGGATGGTTCTATAGGCTTTAAACTGAGTGTGATATCATGTATGTTTTAGCTTCATTTAGACAGAATATTTTTCCATGTGGATAACAGATTACATTAGCGGTGCTTCTTAATGTGTGAGGAGCCAAATGGGAGTCTGATTCTGACTCAGCACTTCAAAAGAAAAGCTTTGTGGTCTATTTGTGACTCAGCATAAGGACCTGATTCCACCTCTGCTTGTTGCTCTGTCTTTGCAATGCTGCAGCACTCTGCAGCTCAGCAAAGTTAGCCAACAGCTGGGTCATGGAGTCGTGTCCTCATGCATATCTGCAGATTGTCACTGATTGTTTACAGCGTGTTTGAAGTCTGTACTCACGCAGTGCTGCAGCGTGTGGTGCAGTCGGTACAGCAGCTCATCGTAATGCTGAGGGAGGACCTCCTGGATCACGGCCCTGCTGAACACACTGTTTTGGTAGACGTCAATCATTTCCCGCAGCTCCAACCAGCCAATCGAACACTAAAGACACAGCAGGGACAAGCAAACATTAATATTTTCATTTATTGGACATAATTAACAGCTTTCAGTCCTTAACGGGCGTACGAGGTATTTTCAGCAAACAGTCACTCGATCACATGGAGCTCCAGCTGGAGCTGAGTGGTCAGAAGAGACATGGCTACGGTACCAAGGGGTACCAATCCACAATTTAAAGTGAACATTCTGTGGGGTTTTCTCCGATTTCTTGGGTCAGATTTGTTCAATGTCCCCTCTACAATCACCTGTCTCATAGCACTATTGGTCACTCCAACATGTCAACTTTGTTTGTGTAAGAAAATACGGCAGCACTTTGCTTTTAGAACCTATTGCAGTAAGCATAAAACAGCCAGTTAGGACCCTAGGGGTCCCGTCCTTGCATAGCTGCGAGGGTTCATTGTGTAAATGTTGGAGCGCTGCAGCGTGGAGGCATTTTATCCACCTCAGTATCACTGCACTAGTTAATTTAACAAAAAGTGGTCTCTAAGGCAGCGTAAGTATCCCAGTCAGATTATCAGTACAGGCAGCAGGAAAAATAGAGTTAAAGACTTTATGAAGAGATTTATTCACCCATACTGTCTGTTTTAAAAGGAGGACAGAGTTTAGGAACTTAGTTGGAAAAAAGAAATAGACCATAAATTGATGCATTCAGAGTTTTTAGTTCGCTTAAATAAGAGACATTGTTACTCCCTGGATAATCTGATGTTTATCAATTGCTTTGTGGTTTTGGTTTAAAATAAGCAGATGAAAAGGGATTCTTCCCTCTGCCCGACTCCCAGGCTTTAAGATCAGTTCATCAAAACACAAAAACCTAAAGAACCAGCACCAGTTTCAAAGTAGAACCAGTTTGATCTTGAAATCCACTGATGCTGTGTGAAAAGCGTGAAGTTTAGAGTATAACAGGTTCACTGAAACGACTAAAATCTGAGGAGGAAACTACCAAAAAAATAAATCAAATCCAGGCTGTTTGATGTAAGAAACCAGCTGTTGGTTTAATCTGAACATCAAGATGAGACTGAAGCTAAACGGGATAATTTTAACCTCTTTTTCTTTTCTTTTTCAAGTTGTTCATTTTTTTTCTTTTGAAAATATAATAAATTTATGGTATTTTTACTTTATGATCGTACATGTATACTAGTCATGCTTTGCAAAAACCTGCAGCTGCTAAACACAAAGCAGGTCCAGATATCTGCTGATTCTCTCAAGACTAAACATCTAGAATCTGCTCTGAAGACCATGAACAGGAGTCCAGCCGTCTGCAGTTCACTTCGTAGGATTAAAAAAGCTGATCAACCAGCAACTAAAACACCTGAAGTTCCAGTGGAGCATAAATACATCACTAATTCGGCTGAGCGAAACTCTGAGCTCAACACTTCCTCCCTGGAATCCAAACATTCACGCTCCACTGAGGTTGTATGTCAGCCGTAAACCCCAGGGTGGAACCAGCAGCTGAGCCGTCTGTGGAAAGGACTCCCTGCCATGATTAGTGAAGGTGTGAAGCCGCCACTGTGTCTTGGCAGGCAGCTTGGTTCAGGACTGGTAAAGTCAGGTTACGGGTGTGGTTGTGGTTGAGGTAAACCGAGCGGACACCAACATGGCTGAGAAATGAAACCTCTGAAATGTTTTTTTCTTTTTTTTTCCACGAAAGCTTTCTGTGCCAAACAAACCAAACATGCGGAGGGAATGTAGAAGGTTGATTTACTGACCTCGGGACGTTTGGTGCAGAACTTGGGCAGAAGTCTCTTCCAGCGGGGGAAACTTTTGTCTTCCTGCAGAGAAAACATAATCATTTCACTAAATCTGCAACACTCCCAAAGTTTTACTTCAAAGAAATAAATATCACTTGATTTTTTTTTATTTATTTACATAATTTTATTTTTTTATTGTATTGTTTTTATTTTATAAGCAAATTAGAATAGCATTCAAATTTATTGTCATTTCACTGTCACCAGTACAGAGCAACGAAATGAGGCGAGAAATTTCCTCTCTACATTTAACCCATCCCCTTGGGGAGCAGTGGGCTGCCATTGTGCAACGCCTGGGGAGCAGTGTGGGGTTAAGAGTCTTGCTCAGGGACCCAGAATGGCAGTCTGTGGGAGTGGGGCTGGAACTCAGAACCTCCGAGACCCAAGTGCAATGCTCTAACCACTAGGCCACCACTCCCTTTATAAAATCAGGACGAATTAGAGGCTTTTATTTTGAAAGGACCATATTTATTATGACGATCCCTGTTTGCACATTATTCAGTTTAAATAAATGTAAAACTAATGATCAGCTGTGGGAAAATGATTACTTCCATAATAGCCGATCACTCTTTGCATTGATAACATTGATGGATCGGATTATCAATAATCAAACTCCTCCACTGATTGTGGATTAGATTCTACAGAATATTACATTTATTTAGTAGCTGATAAACTAATGTAAAAACATTCAATATTTAAAGACAAGGAATTACTTAAACATCAAAAAGGATGCTTGCCAATAAAAGAGAAATATAAACGAGGAATTAAACTCTAATACATTGTTTTGGTTATTTTATTTTAACACATCTGGGTTCAAAATTTGACTAAAACCAACAATAATAATATAGATGTGAGGACCCCAGGAAGATTAGTGGCCATTTATTTGGTAGCTAATGGGGATCCTAATAAACTAAACTAAAAAAAAAAAACTAAACTAATAATATAGATCTTTAGCTTCCAGTTATTGGCTTTAACAATGTAAAATAAAGTATTCATGTTAGATTGAGACGTTGGGCAGTAATCTGTACCTTTTGAAGCATCCAGTTGGCCTGTAAGTGATTAATAGACGTCAAACTGATCTTATTAATCTATAGAAGCAAGCCTTTCTGTGCAAATTAATTTCTAAATGAGCGCGCTATTAGCAGAGAATATATGAGTCATTTTAGAAGCGAAAATGGGTCAAATGGAGCTTTAATCTATTTCTGAATTAGAGTAAAGATTTGAATCATTTTAATGAATACTTGAAGAATGAAACGATAAACGGAGATAAAATGATGATCTGACGGATCCTACCGGCAGTTTGCTGATCAGCACATTCGTCTGGTTCCACAGATCTCGGATCAGCGTGCCAGGTATCTGCTGTCGGCAGTGCCCTGCTGTTGCCGTGGCGACTCCGGCGATGAGGCTGATGAGTAGAGTGAAAGCTGACATCCTGACCATGTTGGTGGGAGACATGCTGAACTGTAGCAGCCTGTCTGTCCTCTGCCTCATTTATACATCCTCCTCCTCCCCCCTCTGCTTACACCCCCCCCACCAAAATCTCTTCCTCACCTCTTTCAGAAATTTTCTGACCTCATCGACTTTCCCAGGATTCTCCCTGCTGATGTCACCCTCCCCTTAGCTTTTTCTACTCCTTCTTCTTTCCTTCTCACCTTGCTTCCTCCTTTATCAGTCAGTTAACTCCATCCCCCCTGTGGCGGTGATGTCACTTCCTCTCCTTGTTATCAGGCTCTTCTGGGTGAAACCTGGTTTTAGCGTTCAGCTTTGCGGTCAGATAAAAACTAGGTTGTGGCTAAGACCGTCACAGCCAAGGAATCAACTCTGCAAATTTGGTTCCTACCTTGGCAGCCGTCAGAGGGCACAGAGTCGCTCTCCCGACCCAGATTACCAACATTACATAGATGTCAGCAAGCTGGCAGCATAAATGATGCAGAAGAGGGGTTTCTTCTACGTTTAAACAAAGTTGCGTTCTTCCTGGAAGTCAGATCGGTAACCAGGTCAAGCAGCTGCATAGTGAATGTTGCTGCTTCTGTTGGAAATGCCACAAATGATTCAGAAGAGTCATTCTTTCCTCGTTTGTATTTTATTTTTCTAAGGTTTTATTGTAAGTAGATGATAGTTTGGAGGAAGTTTTAAATTTATTAAACAAGACGACTAAAATGTGGCTGTATTTAACTTTGCAAAACAGTCGGGTCTTCTTTCTGACATCTGATTTAAAATCAAAACACCGTGTTAACCCAGGACATTAAACCTGTCGCCGAATCTGGCAGAACGTCCAAGTTTTGGTCTTCAGCTGCTTCACAATCAGCTCACAGGAACTATTTTTTTTTAATAGCAAATGCATTCCTTATTAAAATTCCCGATTGGATTTAGATGAGCTCCAGTGTTTCCTCACCATCCCAGCAGCTTCCCTACAAGAATCTTAACCAAACGTCACAAAAACAATAAATCAGAATCAAGCCAAATATCAAATGAAGATTTGTGTGAATATTATCAACCTGCATCTAATTTTTGACAATTCAAAATAATAATTATAAGTTAATGTTTTCTTTTATATTTCTGTAGGAATTTAGTTTTTTTTATATATATTTTTGTTTATTTTATATTTTTAAACCCAACCTGTTTTTTTGACTGCACGACCTTTGTTAGGAGAGAAAAAGTTCAATCTGGTTAAATAAAAACATTTGACACCTGGAAAATATTGTTGGGTTGTTGGTTTTTACTGTGAAGAAATACTTTTACTGGGGTTTCTCTCTGATATGTGGTCAGATGAAAGTAGGTTGTAGCTGTCCTGGTTATTTATGAGAAACAGTGACTTTGCACTAGAGCTTCTGCAAAAAAGCCGTTAGTTTTCAGCAAACAACTTAGTGCTTGACCCATATTCTACAATATTTTTGATGTGTTGTCACAAGCTGCAACCAACACATCTGGGTCACAAAGTCTAGGGTTTGCTGAGTCATTTCATTAACAACAAATTGTTTTTGCAAGGTGTGATCTTGGAACTGACCACTGGATCTTCCTCAGTGGAGTTTTTATGTTCTTTAGTTTCCTCTAATAGATAATCAGCTGCTGTGCATCACCTGTAGTCTGAAATGTAAACTGACAACATACGGAGCAAAGAAATATGTTGTTGAACTGGAACTGATATATATACTGGGAGTATACGTTGGAAGTTTTCCTGGATTTACAGACTGTTTTTCTTTTTTTTCTCTCACTGATGTGTAAATCAGTAATGCTTTACTATAGATCAGGTACTGCTCTCTATTTTTTTTTGGGGACAAGTATGAAAATGAAACCTATAGTTGCGAATAAAAAAAGATGTATGGTGTAAGCCTGACACACTGACTCTGGTATGCACAGGTATTAACTGGGCTTTTGTAGGGCAATTCTCCCATCACTGAAAACTCCTTTATATCTGAGCCAAGATTAGGCAAGTTTAGCTTTTCTTTATTATGCAACTGGAATACCTTCGTCACTGCGGGAGAAAATAAGCTCAGTGAGAAAACATTGTTCTTGTTGCTGGAGTTCTTCTAAATATAGAAGGGAACGTAAAAGTTATGACTTGTTCTTCATAATCAGAATCAGAAATATTTTAATAATCCCAGAGGAAAATTACTTTTGTTACACGTTCCAGATACAAACAGTTATATATAAATATATACAACAAACCACACAGGATAATATAAATATATATACATATAACTCTTCTATATATACACTCACCGGCCACTTTATTAGGTACCCCATGCTAGTAACGGGTTGGACCCCCTTTTGCCTTCAGAACTGCCTCAATTCTTCATGGCATAGATTCAACAAGGTGCTAGAAGCATTCCTCAGGGAGTTTGGTCCATATTGACATGATGGCATCACACAGTTGCCGCAGATTTGTCGGCTGCACATCCATGATGCGAATCTCCCGTTCCACCACATCCCAAAGATGCTCTATTGGATTGAGATCTGGTGACTGTGGAGGCCATTTGAGTACAGCGAACTCATTGTCATGTTCAAGAAACCAGTCTGAGATGATTCCAGCTTTATGACATGGCGCATTATCCTGCTGAAAGTAGCCATCAGAAGTTGGGTACATTATGGTCATAAAGGGATGGACATGGTCAGCAACAATACTCAGGTAGGCTGTGGCGTTGCAACGATGCTCAATTGGTACCAAGGGGCCCAAAGAGTGCCAAGAAAATATTCCCCACACCATGACACCACCACCACCAGCCTGAACCGTTGATACAAGGCAGGATGGATCCATGCTTTCATGTTGTAGACGCCAAATTCTGACCCTACCATCCGAATGTCGCAGCAGAAATCGAGACTCATCAGACCAGGTAACGTTTTTCCAATCTTCTATTGTCCAATTTCGATGAGCTTGTGCAAATTGTAGCCTCAGTTTCCTGTTCTTAGCTGAAAGGAGTGGCACCCGGTGTGGTCTTCTGCTGCTGTAGCCCATCTGCCTCAAAGTTCGACGTACTGTGCGTTCAGAGATGCTCTTCTGCCCACCTTGGTTGTAACGGGTGGTTATTTGAGTCACTGTTGCCCTTCTATCAGCTCGAACCAGTCTGGCCATTCTCCTCTGACCTCTGGCATCAACAAGGCATTTCCGCCCACAGAACTGCCCCTCACTGGATGTTTTTTCTTTTTCGGACCATTCTCTGTAAACCCTAGAGATGGTTGTGCGTGAAAATCCCAGTAGATCAGCAGTTTCTGAAATACTCAGACCAGCCCTTCTGGCACCAACAATCATGCCACGTTCAAAGTCACTCAAATCACCTTTCTTCCCCATACTGATGCTCGGTTTGAACTGCAGGAGATTGTCTTGACCATGTCTACATGCCTAAATGCACTGAGTTGCCGCCATGTGATTGGCTGCTTAGAAATTAAGTGTTAACAAGCAGTTGGACAGGTGTACCTAATAAAGTGGCAGGTGAGTGTATATATATGTGTATATATATGCATATGTATGTAACTATACATCCAGGTTAAGTGATAGTGACGCGCAAAAACAGTGCAAGGAATGAATAAATGTCAATGTCTGAATGACTTGAGGGAGGCGACCACAGGCAGGAAGGATTTCTTGTGGCACTCTGTTGTGCATCTGGGTAAGAGGAGTCTTCTGCTGAAGGAGCTCCTCTGCTGGACCAGTGTGTCATGGAGAGGATGTGGGACATTGTCTAAGATGGACTGAAACCTGGACAGCGTCCTAATCTTTGCCACAGTCGCCAAGAGTGTCCAGCTTCTCCCTCACATCACCATCCCTCCTGATCAGTTTGTTCAGTCTGTTGTTGTCAGCGACCCTCAACCCACTGCCCCAGCATGTGACAGCAAAGAGCAGCATGCAAGCAACAACAGATTTATAAAACATCCTCAGCATCGCCCCACAGATGTTAAAGGACTTCAGCCTCCTCAGGAAGAATAATCGGCTTTGGCCCTTTTTGTAGACCGCCTCTGTGTTTCTAGTCCAGTCCAACTTATTGTTAAAGTACACTCCCAGGTACTTATACTCCTCCACAGTGTCAACAGGAACTCCCTGGATGGAAACAGGGGTCACAGGTGTTTTTGTCCTCCTCAGAGCCACTATTGGCTCCTTAGCCTTTGTCACGTTGAGTGTCAGATGGTTCAGCCCACTCCAGGTGACAAAGTTGCCCACCACAGTCCTGTATTAACTCTCCTCACCCTTTTCAATGCAGCCAACAATTGCTGAGTCATCAGAAAACTTCTGAAGGTGGCAGGACTCAGTGCAATAGTTAAAGTCCGAGGTGAAAAGGGTGAAGAGGGAGGGGGAGAGGACAGTCCCCTGAGGTGCTCCAGTGTTGCTGACCACCCTGTCAGACACACAGTTCTGTAGGTGCACATACTGTGGTCTGCCCGTCAGATAATCAACAATCCAGGACACAATGGGGGCCTCCACCTGCATTGCGGTCATCTTCTCACCCAGTAGAGCCGAGCAGATGGTGTTGAAGGCACTGGAGAAATCAGAGAACATGATTCTCACAGTGCTTGCCGGCTTGTCCAGATGATTGTAGACTCTGTTCAGCAGGAAGATGATGCTGTCCTCAACTCCCAGGCGGGGCTGGTAGGCGAACTGTAGTGGATCAGTGAGGGGCCTGACCATGGGCCTTGGCTGCTCCAGGACTAGCCTCTCAAAGGTCTACATGATATGGGACATCAGTGCCACCGGTCTGTAGTCCTGAGGGTCGCTAGGGCGTGCCGTCTTTGGTAGAGGAACGAGGTATCAGCTCATAGAAGTCCGTTTTTTGTTTCATATCTGAAGTAACTTTGGGGGTTACAGTAAAAAGAAACTGCTGCGTGTCTTGAACCCGTAACATCATCAATGAACCCTCACATCCCCACCATGGACTGTTCTTCCCGTTGCCCTCGCGGAAGAGGTTCCTAAGCATCCATTGCAGGCCAGCAGATTCTGCAACAGCTTCTTCCCCACTGCCATCAGACAGCTAAATGTTGGGAAAACTCTCAATCAAGTCACAGAATCTGCGTCACACTGATAACACAAAAACAAAACCAGTTTCCAATTGGCACCGACCAAAACTGTCAGCCCTCTATCTGCGAGCTTGACATTTGAGAGGAGCTCTTTATCCTGAGTAATGTGCTGTTGATTATGGCCACACATTTCCTAATTGATCTTGTCTGAACAAAATTATGTTATTCCACAAGTTTAATGGCTGATTGAAACTTCGATTTCTTAAAATAAGCCAAACTGACCTTAATTGTCTTAAGGGCTATGCAACAATTCATCTTGCAGTACACATTTCTGCTTCTGTCCCTCGAACCCCAGTCAGCCTTGGCAGATGGCCGCTTACACTAACGGCTGATTTATACTCAGAGACCAGGTGGTCTGCATGTGTGTCGCATAAAATGCAAATGTGCCCCAGCCCCCTCCGCAGACACTCTGGTGCACCTTTCCAGAGTTGTAGGTGACAGTGTCACATACACTGTCTGCGGTCACTTCTGATTGGTCAAAGCTACATCCATATTTCCTGTTTGGTACTTTACCGGCTTGTTTTGTTTGTATGACCGCCATTGTGGAAAACAACTTGTGAGGTTGGACCAGCTATAAGAGTGAGATGCGCGAAAACGCTTGGACCCTTTTTCCACCTGGATCCCTGCTACTTTTTGCCCTCATGTCCCTCCATTGTCACACAGACTTGCCCCCACTTCCTCACCGCCTCTGCCGTATCTCATCCCACAGCTAGTTCGTGATTCGTCCTATTGCATAATGAGTCTCTGCACCATGTCAGTGTGTGGTCTGTTTGTGTCCTGGCCTTAAAGTTGTACGGAAGCGGCTGTTCCAACGGTTGCAGTTCTGAATTCTCTCGAGTGGTGCCCGACTTTACACAAGTGAATAAAGTGAATTTGATTGGACAATGATCAAGAGGTCGGGATTGTTGTGGCAGAAAGTTTCGCAAGCTAGTTTGGTTGTGGCCGGTTTCTTCGAAGCATCTTGCTAACCAGTTAGCAACTTAGTGCTGGTAGGTTCCCAATGAGAAATTCCATTGGGACCAAGTAGCACTAAATTGGTGACTTAGCAACAACACTGTCAAGGAACGCTATGGACAGAGGAAACATGCAAGAGGAGGAGAGTTTTGTGTTGGAGGTTGAGGATGAGTCTCCTCCGTCATACATTTTTTTATTTAGAAGAGGAAAGCGGGGACGAAGATGTTGTGGAAGAGGATGCCAGGGCGGCAGAAGCTTGGTTTGGTGTAGAAGGCTTACAGCCGTACATGTTTGAGCCCTTGCCTCGCAACGCTGCCAGTTCTGTTAGCTCTACACCTGCTGAAGACACAGACGTCCATCCCTGTGAACACTGGGACGGAACTCAATGATAAAGTAAATGATTCGTATTTTTTATGTCAACAGATGCGTATATTAGCTGCAACAAACTGTGGTGACTATTGCATTACAGTAAAGTATGCAAATATTTACGAATATTTCCGTCTGAAATTAATCTAAATAGTTGTTTTAAATTATTTGTGAGTCAGATATATGTGGTGGGTAATGATTGGTTTATGGAAACGTTTTATCTGTCGCTGTGCAAATGGTTTTGGCTGATTTTTAAGCTTAGGTTCCAGCATGTCTGCAGGTTGTAGACTGAAAATCTGCTATTCGCGATGACTGTACTGCTGCTGAAGCATCTCGAAAATGTAATTCACACACACAACAGTAGTGAAACGTTCGGTATCCATTCTTTGCCTGCTTTGTGTGTCAGCTATCACGGTTGCTGGGCGACAGAGCGAATAGGCGTTGAAAGCCGGCCATAACTCCTTAGCAGCCTTCAGGTGCTGCAGCAGAAGTCTGTTAATCATTCAATTATATAAGTCAGGTGTGTGTCCCTGAGGAGGAATCTAAAATATACTGGGCAGTGGTACGTGAGGGCCAGTATTGAGAACCACTGCCTTAGGCTGGTCATACACTATACGATTTTTGCCCTTTTCAGGCAAGAATCTTTTCAATCGGGCTGAGTTTCTGCCTCATCTTGTGTCCTGCGTCACGTACTGTACAGGGGGTAACAAGATTAGCCTCTCACGACCACCTCCCGATCAGGAATCATAAAGTCGGGAGAAAATTAAATTTGTTTGAAATTCTGTTGGACGCCGTGAGGTGTTGGTAAGCAAATCCTGCTGTTGAAGCAGAGCTTGAAGCCGATTTACCAGAACCTCATGGCAGAGATGGGGACTCGAGTTTGGGACTCATACTCGAGTCGAACTTAAGTCGCATTTTTAGTGACTTCAGACTCGACTTAGACTCGCTATTTAAGACTTGTAAACAATCTTTAATTCTTAAATTATTTTTTTTGTTTTATTACTTTGATGGATATTTATTGCCGGTCTGCTTCTTTTCTTAGAAGGCAGGCAGGCAGTCACATATTAACGCTATGTTTTGCAGCTTCTTTTGGAAAAAAAATACATGATGCTAGATCCACCTCATCTACTTTTATCCGGCACCTGAAATAACACACTGCAAAGTTAGTCGCTCTGTAATAGTTTAGCTTTTTTGTACTTTAATGCACAGCCGTAACTTCCTGAAGGACTCCTGTGGACATCCTTGGCACAACACCTCCACCATTAATTTTCTGCTTTTTTACCCCATTTCCACTAATTTACTGTAGCCAATAGTAACTGGGGTTGGGTGCTACTGTCTGTTTCAAAGCTTTTTCAGTCTGTGTTCTTTTTCCTCTCTTCCGTTGCTCCAGTGTCCCGCCTACCAGTGTAACATCATCCAATCTGTCGCTTTAAGACATATTTTTGGGGTTGCTATTCTCTGTGTCCATAGTAACTACGTGGTTGGAAGGGAGACACAAAGCAGAATTCTGTGAATTCTGCTTTATATGTTTAAGTAAAGGTTAGGAGACGGGTTGTTTAAAAGCAATGAGATGCCAGTGAAAAATCCGCTCGTTACACATAGAGAGCTTTTTCAGCAAAAACGGCAACAGATTTTAAGTTTATACAAGTTGGTATTATAATGCAAGAAGCTTGAGAAAAAATAGTTTAAATGTTGTGTTCTCACAGTAACAGGTAAAAATGAGCATATCTGTTGTTTTCTGATTGAACAGACAGAATGAGATTGCAGAGCTTCAGTACATAGACTTTGGCTCTTGACGATATATGGGACAAATTTCTAAATTTCCATATTTTCCTGGATGGTCGCCGCTCAGTAACAAAACGTCTAAGTGAGCTCACTGCAGAAAAAGTGTCCAAGATTAAATCCAAGTTAATCTTGGTCAAGTTAATCATTTCAGTGCTGGGGATGGAAACACAAGGGAAAATAAGCAAGCATGCCTACAGGTACGTACATTATTGCACTTATTTGAATTAAACATGTAATTAGAATTGTGTGACTTATTTATTATTGCAACAGGTATACTTAAGACTTCAGACTTGACTTGGACATGCAAAAAATGAGTTGTGAACATGTCTGCCTCACAGACTACACATGTGCAAACAAGGGAGTTCTTCTTCCGTCTAAATTGAGGAATCTGCCAAGCGCTATCTCTCACCGCTGAGTCTGACATGTGGTCTTTGGATGTGCAGTGTGAGCAGTTAGATCGCATCAGAGCGTCGGGCCGTACAGTGTTAGAACTTGCATCTTGATCTGCAGACTTTTTTAAACCCTGCTCTTTCATCGTTCAATTTAAGCTAGAGCTGAGTACAACAATTAAAAATATACAGTACATGCCCAGCCTTAACATATCTGCAGTGTGGGGACTATAAATCTGATAGGAGTTAAAAAAAATTTTGTTGCTGTTTTGCACAATTTGCTGAACAAAGTATTTTTTGTTGTTGAATATCAGAGATCTAAGACATATATTTATACACATACATTTTTTAGATTGACTTATATCTTTCTACCCCTTTATAAAATAGAATACAATACAATAGAAAATCTCTTTATTGTCCAAACAATGGGGAAATTCTAGTGGATAGAGTAGCAAAAAGATATAGAAAAAAAAATGGTCACACAAATGTGGACCTTAAAAACTTTATAATAACATAAGAGTGAATAGTTAACAGATAAACAGTAAAATACTGTGCTTTAAAGTATTTTAACAATATAAAGGAGATCCCTCAGAAGACCACCTGCCAACTCATGAGTAGCATGCCCAGGTGTTGTAGGAAGGCCATACAGGTAAGTGGAGGCCACACACAGTACTGAGCCTCATTGTAAACTATTTAAAGACATTACATCAAAGCTGGGTCAGCCTGAAGTCTGTTTTCCACTTTAATTTTGTGTATGACTCCAAATCCTGGCCTCCATTGGTGAATAAATGTTCATTCTGTTGATGATTGTTGTGTGATTTTGTTGTCAGAACATTCAACTAATTATTCAATGAGAATACTTCCTTCATGTGAGTGTTCCTGTTATTTTTTATTTAGCATAAAACTGAGTCAGTTCCTTCAGAGCTTTAAATTAAAACCATAAAGTTTACACACTTTATTTGGGCATGAAATCGCATATTTTCCAGCTAAATAAAGATTTAAACTTTAAATCAGTGTGTAAATTATTTCCACTTAGTTATCATGATATAAGGTTTTCTTTTTACACAGTGAGATTTCTTCAGCTCAGTGCTGTTGTCATTTAGCTTTTAACTTTAGGAGCAGTGACACCTCCTTGTGGATTGAAGGAGGGTTGACGTCTGTTTACATGTTGCTAACACTGATTTATGACCTGACTCGGTGTTTATGTGTCAGAGTATGAACGACTGTCTTGATTGTGGTGAGATATAATACAGATGAAAATGAAACTAAATGCATTTAAATAGTTGTGATTCAACACTGATTAAACTCAGATTTATTTTTAGCGCCTCTTTAAACATCAGTGCTTTTACAAGCACCTGCTGTATCAGATTAGGTGTGATTCAGCTGGATGTTTGGATTCAGGGTTTGAGTCAACACATTGCTAAATATAAATTAATAAAAGGCAGACAAAAGGCTGGAAGTTTGTTGGTGTTTCTTCTATTCCTGGTAGCGTTCATGTTGGAAATCCCCCTGTGATGAAATCCCTCAGGTAGAGCTCTATAAAACCCCGCCCTCTTTGACAGGTGAATCGCAGGGAAGCACACATACTTCCACCTCTTTGTGCTGCACATTATCAGAGTGGAGTGACGACATGTTGGTGAAACTTTCTTTCAGCAGCATGTTAATGAGGATGAGTATACACTGAACATTTAAGCTGCTTTGAATTGACCGGTTTCAGATTTAGCTTAGCTGCATGCAAATTAAATAGATAATAAACAGGGCAAATTTTATTGACATCAAATGAGTTTAGGTAGAATTTAGCAACACAAACTGGCATTTAAAGGTTCTAACTCATAGGTTAATCTGTTAAATACACAAATTCCAAAAGAAACCTATTAGAAAGTATTAAAATGGCCTCATTCAAAAGCTGCAAAAATATGTTTGTCAAGGTAGTTGGCCTTTCTGAATTGCCCCTAAAAGTAGGTGTTTGGTTGTGCATCTTGTTGCTTTTTGATGCCTTTTCTAGAGGCTACCCTCCCTCACATCTTCTGAAAAGGTCATTGCACTGCTATCTCCCACACAACCCATTCTGCCGCACTACAAATATCAGCAATATGAGGAATGTAATCATTAAAGGCTATTTAGATATGTGTGAAAAGTGCATTATCTGGTTTTCAGGTAAACCCTGTAACCTTCTGTATCTAAAGCTTCAACAAGACGCACTGGTTTTAATCTTTGATGTAGTTTGTTCACGTCAGTCCACATGCACACTTAATGTAAAACATTTTCAGTGTCTTAAAGCTGCAACTGAACCTACACCATTGAAACTAGGTAAGTAGGTCTCATCTCCTTGTGGTCTAAGCAGATCTTTTGCACCAGTTTAAATGTCAGTGAGAACCACAAAAAGTCCACCATGTCTATTCTTGTGCCAGCCATGACGACGCATTTTTTATTAAATCATTGAATAAGATTTAAATGCTTAGCTTTTTTAACATTTTGGAAAATTTTAATGACATTCATGTGCTAAGATTTCCTTAATGTTTTGCGAATTAAATAAATGTTATGTAATCCTCATGTTCCCCACTGACAATGTTCAAACATTATTCTAGATGATTATGTTTAATGCACCTATGGTTGCAATACTCTCTTAGTTGGAAACTGTACATCATCAAAGAAAAAGATAATACTGTTGTTCAGGTCCCCCCCAGGAAACGGGCTAAGCCCAGTGTTAGATGCCTCTATAGTGGTCTGAGAAATGTGAAAACTATGCAGGAAATGTAAGTATGAGTAATCAGGTACTTATGATGGTAATATATGGTAGAACCCCGACTATCTGTGTTAAAAAGTCAAATTTTTTATAATGTTTACAATAAAAATACATATGAATGCTGAACTTAAGTTAAATCCTTATTACTCAGACAATGATTGTTGAAATAAGCAGTCTAATGCTGGTCATATTTAAAAGGATCATAAATGAGCATAATAATACTAGTGCAATTTGTTTACCTGATTCTTTACTTTTGCTTATGTTTGCTGCCATTTAAACACAAGGTCTTGGGTGGAGGGAGTCAGTTTAGGGAGCAGTGGGCTGCTACTGTAGCGCCCACAGCTGGGCACCAGTTTTGCGGCTGATTTAAGCTACAGTTAAGAGGATCTTCTTTGAGTTTGGCTGCTGAGCTTCTTAAAAACTATGCTATGAGGCAAAACAAAGTTTTCTTTTTATTTCCAACTGGAGAAAAATAACCGATTTGTCAGTTCTTGTGGAGTATGTAACATAAAATTGAGTGGTCAGGTTGGTCCCAAGAACATTTCAGCAAAATACTGTGCCAGTTATCTGTTAAAGTAACAGACCCTCTGCAGAAAATGTTTGAAATGTCTTCTGTTCTGAATAGCTTGAATTAGATTAGATCCACATTGCTATTTCTATGGAACTTTTGATGAAATCAGGGCATGTTTCAACAGAAGGAAGTTATTCCTGGGCTTAATCATCAGAAATAGATTTAGCATTCCTCAGAGAGAAACTAATTAACAAAACATCCTGAACAGGAAATGGTGGCATCCGGATCAGCTTATCGATACTATAGAGTCAAGGCTACACTGCAGCTGAGACGTTTTATAAATATCAATTGAGGTTTTCCATCCCTATGACAGATTTCCTTCAGTTGGAAAATGAGAGAAAAATTATATTGACATCATTTTGTTTCAGTTCAATTTCTACTCTTTAAGGTATTAAATTGATGTTGGTCTCAACCAGTTAAACCTGTAAGAGCCATGACATTAGCCAATCAGAAGGTGAGTATGGCGGGTCTTTGGAAAGTGGACACCTGTCTGTTGGATGGTGTTCCATCATTTTAACTTTTGGAAGAATATCAGCAACTGGCCATAGATGTTATGATTGGAGTAGAGGCGGTTATACGTTTTCTCTGGCTAAATGTAAACCAGCAAGTCTGTGTAGTGCATCAATAACATCTGAGAACACCTCCCTCTGTGTCT
This sequence comes from Cyprinodon variegatus, assembly GCF_000732505.1. Classification (NCBI taxonomy): domain Eukaryota; kingdom Metazoa; phylum Chordata; class Actinopteri; order Cyprinodontiformes; family Cyprinodontidae; genus Cyprinodon; species Cyprinodon variegatus. Next base: position 341,069 of record NW_015150690.1, read on the forward strand.
ATTTGCTTCTCCAACTTTCCTTTAGAATAATTTTAGGTTTCATTACCTAATGTCATTTGAAATATTGCAAGTGTTCAAAATATATATATATACAGTGCAGACCAAAGGTTTGGACACACCTTCTCATTCAAAGAGTTTCTTTATTTTCATTGATTAATCGAAAAAAATAAGCAACGCAAAATAGTCGTTAGTTGCAGCCCTACTTGCAGTTTTTAGTATTTATTTCCTCCTTCTTTAACTGTTTGTGAAAACGTTCAGACAGCAGGACGATAAAAAGCTCTGCTAATGTTAGCCTTCCTGTGCTTATTCTGTTTGCTCCATTCCAAAGAACTAACCTTATCATCAGCCTGCATTGTGCAGGTAAAAACGTGTGAACTCCATTTATAAATTATATAACAAAGATCAACTTTAAAGGAAATGATCACCAGCGGCAATTTCTTGGTTGCATTATTAAATTGTGTCATGAAACGAGGACAGATGGACCCAGTGTTCAAGGAGAGACAGTCAGTAGGCAAGTTCAAAACATTTATTAAATGAACAAAACTAAAAGGGGAGCTGCTAGGATCTGTGGCATACGGCGACTGCAGGTGGGGTGCGGGGCACCGCCCAATCTCAGACACTCTGTTGTGGGAGAAACACAGGTAAGTGACCATGATCATCTAACAGAAGATGATTATCTGAGTTGGTCACTTACCTGGTTTAACAGCCCAGTCCAAGAGTGTCCCCAGTGCTGCAGTCCCAGAGGCAATGCTGGAAGCCGATCCTGATAAGAGACCCAGAACAGACAGAACAGGTAGGATCCAGGCCTCCAGGCCTTGTAGAGCTCCCAGGCAGGTTCAGAGTCTGAAGCGTGACCAGGCGGTCACGCACAGGAGCAGGCAGGATCAGGTGCAGACGGGGAGGCTCAGTGGAAGAGGGTAGCAGAGACAGGACGTGGAACTTGATGCAGGACCTTTAAACTAGTCTCCAGCTTAGAGCCAGGCTTACTGGGATAAAAACTGAACCTCCCTGCGTACAGAGCCAAAAACCCAGAGGGCTCAGCAGGGCAGGAACAGTGGACAAGCAGGAGACGAGACAGACACAAAACCCTCTTTCCACTGGCCGCCAGGATCCAGGACAGGAACCTTGGAATCAACATAACAGACAGGCTAACAAAAAAAACAAATAATGATCTGGCCCTGAATGCTCAGGCTGAACAGAATAAACCAAAGTAAACAGGTGAGAGGAATAAATGATAATTGAGGCAGGGAGGGAAAACAACAGGTGAAAGAAATATCCAATTAAGGGAGAGCAAACAGGCCAGATCATGACAAGTTGAAATGAAAAAAAAAAACTATATTCAGTTTTAGTGGTTTCTTCAGTGACTTTTCCTCTGATAATTGGCCCTCCAATGATCGGATGGTACTGCTCCACTGAAGCCTGCAGGGTTTAATTTGTTCTGGATGCTGCTGGAACAGGATCTGGCATCTCTTGATGTTGGCCTCTGTGTGTTAGTGACTTATTAGGGCAGATCAGGCTCCTCTCACAGATAGGATCAAATACTGATAACATGTAAAAATATTTTAAATATATATCACATTTAGATAATGTGTATTTGTTTATTTACAGAAAAAGAAATTAAGAATTTAAACTTTATAAAGATGTCATTTGAAAGCGTCAGGAGATTTGTTGATGCACAAAACAATGGGGCCTACAAGCCACGCCCCCACATAGACAAGAAATGACTCACTGCCAGCCCAGTTTAATTTCACTATTCAATCCATCCCCACAGATGGAATGTGGAGGTCTACTATTTTGTCTTCTTCTATCTGAATGTAACTTCCACAATATAGCTTTGGTTAGAGATTGGTGAGATTGGGTGAGCTGATCAGTACCAAAATAACCAAATATTTGTTTTTGTTCCTTTGAACTACACTGAGCTTTGCTGTGACTCATGTCTAAGCAACTCCTACAGTTGTCTCAGGTCACAAACCTGCAGACTAGCAACTTCTTAACATGCCCAGATGCATCAGAAAACAACAGTGTCCTATTTAAGAGCTGCTTCCACAGAAAGATCTAACCACGGTTCAGCCAGCCTGCGTCTGCAGACCTTCCCTGCGCTGCCTGTGTGTGCGAGGAGCAAAGGAGGGGCTTTTAGAAAGCAGCGGTGTGGTTTAAACAAATGACTGATGTAACAGAACCTGCAGATTGATCTACCCGTTCTTCACCCGCTGAGTAATAAACATCTCATACTTTCACCTCAGATCCACCAGAAAACTTGGATGTTACGCATCGCTGCCAGCTTGTTTTTGAAATACAGTGAAAATAAATAATAAAGGTAAAACTGTTGGCTGTGTGTTATATTGCTAACTATCATTCATGGGCTCTTATTTGCTGTGTATTTCAGTAAATATAAATATGAAGCGTTTATACTGCACCCATCTGGACATGCTGATGAAAGCATTTCACTGCATGCCTACAAGTTGCATGTTAAATCAAAGCAACCTCACTGCATATACATAAACCACTGGCACATATTTGGTTTCATTTCCAAGGGTTTTTTTAGGTTTTTGGGTCAATAAACTGACTCATATTTAGATGATTTATAGTATTTCTGTCTTAAATGCGTGGGCTCCTTTCATATGACGCTAGAGATCAATAAAACGCTGACATCAGCTCTGCTGACTTCTTAGTATGCACAATTTGGTCCTGTTTTATGGCCTGAGTCAGTCATATTCATTTCATTTACACACTTGGGATGCAAGTCCTTTTGTGAACAACAACAATTCATAGTGATTAATCAATTATTGAAACGATCATCAACTAATTTACTAATCAATTAATGGTTAACTGGAGTATAGAGACTCTTGTCATGTCTTTAGCTGAAAGAGCGACCCACTTGGAGCAATAATTATGTCAAAATTGTAAAATAAAACAAGGAAACATTTTGAATTTAAGATATATAAAAAAAGTATTTTTCTATCGATAAGCTCTAACCAGATCTTTTCAAGTGGAAAAGTTTGTTTCACCTGGTTTAATTTTCTTAAGTCTTCTATAAGTAACCTTTTGCCATCCGATTAATAATCGATTAAATTGAAAAAATAATTGACAGATGAATCAACTTGCAAAATAATCGTTAGTTGCAGCCCTACAAAGGTGTGAAATGGGGCTTTATGAATAAATGTCTTAAAGCTTACATCTGCATTGGTAACATCAGTAATTCTGGTATTATCCTGTTCTTCATATATATGTGTATCAAACGTCTGCCTGAAGGGCACAAACTAAAGCTGAATAAATAGAATGACAGGAAGCAAAAAAATAGATTTAATCTCACAATGATAATATTAACATTTTATTTTGAAATTTAATTATTTCAATTTATCTGGTCATAAAAAGAATTAAACAATCATTTCACACTAATACAAAGTGGTTGCACTAATATAAAAACATTAACACATGAACATGAAATCTTACTCAAACTGGATTGTTGAAATGTTGCAGAATAAACATTTAGATTTTCTTTTTTTTTATCTTTAAATAATTTTAATCCAGCTGACTGGAACCTGAGGTAAAGTTTAGAATAACAAATGAGTCGGGTCCCAACAGAGGAAGCCCTGTAAGGTCACACTAGAAAACTGCCTTTTTTTATCTCCATGTGGGTCAGATGCGTCTCTCAAGAACTTCCTGCCCCTTTTTTTTCCTTTGTTTTTAAGGCTGCTTGATGTTTGGCTGTTTTTCTCTCAGAGTTCAGGACTGAATTTAAGTTATTCAGAAATGTGATGAAAAGTTTCTGACCTGGACGCTTTGCCCTTATAAAACTATCTAACTGAAGATACACAGTAGAGTAGATATACAGCACTGTATATCTTCTGCTGTTTTGTTGAATGAATGAATAGGAATTTATTTCAGACATTTTCAGACAAACAACTTGACAAACAATAAATGAATCAACCAAATAAACACTAAAAAGACTAATTAACAACAACCAAACCAAACACCTTTTTTTCAAACTAACAAAATTCACCTGAACAGAAATAGAAACAAAACCCTCCACCAAATAAAACTGTCGTTATATACAGCCAGAGGAATGACATCTATTAATGGAAATTGTCTGAAAAAGGAAATGAAGAAGTAAAACTCTCTCTCTCCCTCTAATTTCACTTAAATTAACATTAAGTACAGAAACTTTCCTGTTAAACTAGTTTTTTTTCCCCCAATATTCACACACACATATACAAAAAAAATTGTATGTATATACATATATATATATATATATATATATATATATATACACACACTATATATAGATAGATATATATAGATATATATAAATGCATGTAAACAAACATATACATACCTACACAAACACATCAGGCCAAAATCCACATTTCGATCGTTGTAATCGAGTACTGCAACTCCGCCCCTGCCCCCCCTAAAAAAAAAAACCAGTGCCACAGCCCAACATGACAGTCCCTCTACCCGCTCCTCCCACCCGTCCTAACTCCCACCCCACAGTGACTCACCCCCCCCTCCTCATCACAGTACATGTTGAAAAACATCAGCTTGAAACAACAGACTCATGCTTGTTTGGTTTGGTTTGCTTTTTTCTATCCGCTCCGCCCTCTTTCCTGTCTCTATCTCTCTCTCTCACCCTTTAATCTTATTTTTTTCTACGATTTATTCCCTAATTAATTTTCAGTAAGGCTTCATAAATATATTAGGCCCCGTCCACACGAAGCCGAACCCTGGCCTAAACGCACAAATTTTTCACCAAACCAGCCTCTCATCCATACGAAGCCGGCGTTTCGGGGGTCTGTAAACAATCTTTTTTTTATTAAGCCTTCAGAGTGGGAAGATTTCGAAACGCCGTTTTCGCGTTTCCATCTTTAAGCTCTAACCGCATTTTTTTTCTTACACGCATGCATCATAGCGTCGTCTCTAAACACGCATGCGCGACCAGTATCACAACAACAATGGCGCCGTTGCTGCTAATGCTACTCACCCTGCTGTCGGGCTTACAACAGAATCTTCTTCTTCTGGAATATCTCCAGGAAGAACAGAGCAATATCGACGACATAGTTCAGCACCTGAATTTGACTGAACCACGAAAATGGACCCGCAGGGCAACCAAGTATAAATATTAGTGCGCATGCCCAACATTTCGTCGCCTATTTTTGCTTTGGCACCACAGCGCCACTTACAGGCCTGGCATACATTTTGCAGAGTTTTCATGCATTCGTGTGGACGATCACATTTATTTTACGTCTCCATCTTTACGACAAACGTTCTGGAAAATATTAGCGTTTCGTGTTCGTTTTGACTTCGTGTGGACGGGACCTTAGTACCAAGCGGAACATCATTGCTTAAGAAAGCAAATCTGTAGGTTTATTGGACTACATTGGCAAAACGTGCAACCAAATAAATAGAACAATCCAGCTTAATTTAAACCAGTTGATCCGAGCCTGTTTAGTCTCACTAGGCACGACACCAGGACTGAACCACCATGTTCCTCTCAGGTATAACTCTAGCTCATCAAAGACATGTTAAGTGAAGGACTTTATCAATTTAATGCTGGAGAGATCTGTTCTGTTGAACGTTACTCCATGACTAAACTCCCCGATCCTCCAAGTCTGTATTCAGAAGATCTTCTGATGTAATGTTTAGGTGGAACAGAAGCATCACAGCAAATCCCCCAAACGTTTTCCACGGCTCTGTTCCCAGTTCTATAGAGTTTTATGATTATAAAATTGGAAGAGAACAAATTTTATTAATTTTAGTATTTGTTTTTGGGTATAAATATGTAAAACTTGACACTCGTTTACCACAGCAGATGCTTTACATGCTGGTTATAGAGCTCCTTTAAATAAAATATCCCAGTGTTTGTTTGGTTTTGTTTCAGATTAATTACCCTGATTGAAAAGTTCACTGAAGAAGGAAAAATGTTAAATAAGTGGAGAAAATAATTAATCAGAAAGCTGCTCCTGGATCGGGTCAGAGAATTAGTTAGAGAGGTGGTTGTCTTATGTTTTAAAGGAAAGGCAGTTGAATTGTTGTTGTTTTTCATCACAAAGTTCCCAAACATCTCAGCAAAAAGAATGATGGTTTCAGACATGATGGTTCTGAGTAAAAACTAAGACCGGCAGAGGAGCCCAGTTGGTCGATTCAGATTCAGAGCTGTTCTCTGGATCAGCTGTCACACAACCAGCATAACAAGACACTGGTACAAGCTTTTGATTTTTTTATCAACACCTAAGATGTTGGAGTTGGGAAGAAAAGACACTTGCCTCATATATCTAATCTGCCTGGCAACCGTTTCCATTGTTCCTGCAGACTCATAAAAGTATAAATATTTTCTTATTTTATGGTTTTACGTCTTCTAGAAAGTATCTCCCATGCATTTATCGACATTAAAGCTTTTAAGGACTTTCTAAGAATAATTTGAACATATGTACACATCTCTTTTTATCCGTTAAAGAAACATTTATAGACAACCAAGCTTTACTCTGTGATCTCACTCTTGATGGTCCTGTTAGATTTATTTTAGCTAATTTATCTCCTATCCTAAATGTCTTTGAGTTATTAAAAACTCATGGTTTAGATTTTATTTTGTGCTCAATCAGGACTGTTAATAGAATAATGTGACCCATGTTTTCAGAGTGAACAGAGAGGGATGGGAAGCAATAAAAGAAAAATGTGTTTATCAAAGTCTGTATTCTTTATTTGAAAAACTGTGAAATGAAACTACTAACTAGTAGTTCGATGAGCACAATCAAGTTGTCTTACATTAAATACTGTAACTTTTCTTCTATAAAACCGGCCGTAACAGGCAACAAGAACACCAGAGCTTCTTCAGTCCTGGTATTAAACATTCAGATCAAAAAACATATTCTTCAGATAAATAGCTTTATGTTCATAGTAAAAAAAAATATTCATATGATCTGTCATTTAATAGTCAAATAAATAAAAGTACAAAAGTTTCTGCCAAAATTTTTTTTAAATAAAATAAATATGTTTGGAAGGAAGCTCAGAGGAATCAGTTTTTGCTGACGTCGATGGCGTCGGTGGCGGCTTTGGGCTCCATGCAGTAATCATGGAGGTAAGTGAAGAGGATGTAGGTCTCTCCCACCGCTTTGTTGATCCCGCGCTGGTCCTCCATCTGAAAACAACACAAGTGATAATAGCATCAGATCATAGTTTAATAGACTCTGAGCCAAACTTTTAGCAATAATATTCCCAATTTGAGGAGCTTGGAACCAGAATAAATTGCTGGATTGAATCTTCAGTCTTACAGAAGTTGAAAGCAAATTTCAGTTTAAAGAAAAATCATTTGGTTTTCAAAATAAAACTGGAGCTTTAAAGTCGCCAAAAGGGGATTTTATTCTTTGAATAGACTAATTTTAGATTGGAACATCCAATCCACCAAAACATCCATGTTTCTGAGCGATTTAAATGCTTCTTGGCTTTGTGATGATTAGGATAATAAAACCTGGTTTAATAAGAATAAAGCACCATGAAGTCATGAACTCACCCTTTCTAGCTTCCTGCGAAACTCGACGGTGTGACGATGGTCGTGGTAGTGAGTGAGGTTCTGCAGACAGGAAGGTTCAGGAGGTTAGCAGCTGTTATCAGCTCCATCTATGTGTCTGCGAGCGTGAACCGCAGAGAGTCGTTATCAGTGTCACAATCAACCACACCGAGTTAAAAAAAACAAACGCTTTCACTCCTGATGTCTCTCTGAGATATGAAGAACAGTTTTAGACTCAGGCTCAGGTTCTAATCCTGTGTAGCCTTCTGAAGGCTCCACGTGGTTTTAAAAGGTAGCATCCTCTCAGTTGGTGATAATAAAATCATCCAGCCGGCTGAATACAAGCCAAACGTTAACTTTAAAAACGTACGCAGCCTTGAGTCTGCAGATCCTCGCTGACCCGGTGGAGGTTCGTCTTCAGCCGGTCCATGTTGGGATGCTCACTGCTGTATTTGTGCAAGATGTTGTTCAGGTAGAAGTTGAGGATGTTGGCATGGAGGCAGCAGATCTCCATGTGGTTCTGGAGGAAGAGGAGAAGTTAGGAAACATGGAGACCTTCAGAAAACATTCAGCTCCAGTGTGTCCAGTGCTGAAGCTACCTGCGTATGGTTAACTCTGGGCATCAGCCTGATGCTAGTGTCCTCCTCCAGCTCCTTTCTCTGAGCCTGGAAACGCAAATTAAAATCTCAGGTTGATCATTCATTCTTTATTTTAGCCTAAAACCAACAGTTGCTTCAAAGTTTCCTTATTCTCTTAACAGAACAAGATTATAGAGAGAAACTCACCTCATGTGACACCTCCAGGACATCCTTGTGCATCTTTGAGTCTTTGAGTGGTGGTGAGAGGTGTACAGGTTTCGACACCACCTGCTCGGTCCAGCAAACTAGAAACAGAACGGCGAGGGCAGCAGCAGCCGAATGGAGGCAGGAGGCGATGGCGGAGTTTTGGAGCTTCATGATGCGAGCAAGTAACTGATAAGGATGCGTTTCTGGAGAGCAGAGTCCGATTAGCTGAAAGAAAACAGCAAAAATGTGTCAAATATCCACAACAGGTGAGAGAGAGAGAGCTGCTGCTGCTGCTGCTAGTGAGAATGTTCACCAACCTGTCAGCAGGAGCTGGTATGAAGATGCTGGAGTGCCTTGGCTCTTTATACAGATCAACCCTCCGCCCCCACTCCAAAATCTAGGACAGCAAAAAACCCCGCAGCACACTCGTACATAAACACACACACACAGGTCAGTTCTGGTCTGTTCTTTATTGTTTCCTCACAAAGAGGAAATTACCTGTCAGGTAAGGTGTATTTAGAAATATTTTAATCATGTAGTGACTGATTATTTTCCTAAGAGGAAAAACGGATGTTTTTACAAGTTGGTGCAACAGATTCATTGTGGCATTACGCAACAAAAACTTTCAAATAGCAGCATCTCACTGCTCTCAGCTGCGTTCAACTGTACTTTTTTCACACAAAGTAAAGCAAACTTTCCACAAAGTTTTTTGCAAACCTTTAAAAAACATGTTTGAGATTCTTATGATAATTAAGTTTCTACAAACATATTGTTTATGTAGCTTATAACACTATAGTTGGATCAGAGCCTGTTTCAGTGTTTAGTTTGCAGCTGTTAAAATAGCTGTTAAATAGCTGTTATGCAACATAGTCTAAGGTCGGCCAGATAAATGGGAGAATTTGTGCCAAATTTGTTTGATGAAGCCTCAAACAGAGCGCTGCCCATTATAACCTGCAGGATAAAAGCTATTAGATAACAAGGCTTGGACCGAGCTGGATAGACTAAAATAAAAACAGGTTTTATAATTATATAATAGCATTGATAGTTTAGTGACAGCCTTTTTTCTTTTTTCAAAAATCGGCTACAATGCCCCTTCTCTCCGGGCGAGGAGCCATAATCCCATTTCCCGTGAATCCTTCCAAGTTTTCCTGGTTCCTGGACTGAAAGATCAGGTGGCTGCTTGTTTTATGTATTTTCCCCCTTATTGTGTTGGATGTGGGCGTGAGTCCCTCTGGGGCTGCAACCAGTGGGAAGAGTAGTCGCCTTGCAGCCCAAAAGCTGAGCGCGCGATTCTGGCTTTCTCCCGACGCGTTGATGTGCTCCTGGGCAAGGCATTTAAGCTGTCAAGAATATCAGAGGCTCTTGGGTGAAATTTGTTAATTTGTGTGTATTATTGTAAAATGTTCCATCATTGATGTACATGTTTTATGTCTGAAATCTATAAAAGGTCACTGGTGAATAAGCCTTTGGAACTTTTTTATTTTCCTACTTTAAATGAATCTGACAGAATGACATGCAACGTCTAATCTGCGTCACATAATTCACCCTCCGTGACCTGCTGACATACTTTTGAAAGAAGCAGCGTAAAGTGGAGCACAGGGTCAGAAATAAGAAGGAAATGAAGCAGCTGCAAAGGTTGTGTCAGATATCCAAATAAGGTTGATAAAACTTTCATTCAGGAAATTATTTTCACATTTATCTAGTTTAAGACGTTGAAATGTCCAAATTTACATGATGTACCCACAAACTAAATTTTCCGTGCGTTTGCATATCCGGTTGGTGTTAAGATTTGTCACGCACCCAACCAGAAACTTCTTTCCATAAGTTTGCCATCTCTCTTTGCATTCTAAGCAGGGCAGTCAAGCAAAAACATGATTCTTAAAATATTTAAACCAACACTAAGTAACTTTTCAGCCTTTAATAAATATAATGTGATAAAGGCCCAAGGAGGTCTGTATCTCTTTAACCAGCAATAAGCACCTTTGAGGAGGCTGGCAGTGACTTTGACACAACAAATACAAATGTGCCGACTGCTTTACGGTATACTCCACTTTCCTCTTTCCCCGTTCGTTATAAAGACTGAAGTCGATGCGACTAAATTTCCTTGAGAGACTGTATATTCATGCGAACTGTGCAGGGTTGATATTCAGGCAGTGCAGCACCTTCATGCTTTGATCTGTTGGTTTACTGTGAAATAATCAAACACAACATTTTATTCATCTGCTGCACGGCTCTTAACCTCATCATCACTCGTTGACAAGTCTGGTGAGGTCGGGGGGAGTGTGGCTGCGGTGCAGGAATACAGTATAGATTACAAAACTAAAGTTAAACGTTTCTTATTTTTAACATCGTCATAGGACGATGTCCCAGCACAGTCATTGCTGTTCATCTTTCACAGCCACTAGATGCATCCTGATGTAATTCCTCATGGGAAATACTGTCTTCTTTTAGGCAAAAAAATAGCTTTGGTCCACAGGGGGAGCCAAAAGCAACCCAAACTGAACATTCTTTAGACCCACTTTAAGCAATAATTACAGTATGGTGCAACTTACCAAGAACAGAGCCTTTTATCGTGGCTGATTAAAATCAATCAGTTAGCTAAAAAGGCACACGTCATACACTGAATATCTTGCATAACTCTACCTGAGATAGACCTCATGTCTATTTTATTCAAGCTATGCAACGCATATATGGCAGGCAGGGAATAAAAGATTTTGATAGACATAAAAATGTACCTATAATAAGGACAGAAAACAGATAAAGTAAAATAGTGACCCTCTTTGAGACTCACCGAAACAAAAAAAGGAAAATCCACCAGGAACAAGGCAGTAAAGTGTATCTTACCGCTCTCCCCTTTACGAAAATAAACTCCAGCAAACTTCTCTGATCACTTTCTGAGAGTCACCTCTCAATGCCTCACCGACACTTTTAATATATTAAAATTCTTTGCCTGTTCTGGTTAAAGGCCATGCTGTGCATGGCGGTCAGACATTTAAGGCTACGCTTTGTAGCTGCACCAACAGTAACATTTTAACATGTACACGACAGAAACCGGGAATTGAACCTGCAACTGTCCCACTTTTTGAACCACAATTCAGGAAGCCGCTGTTGTAAAACCACCAATGGGAAAATGTTGTAATTACTTTTAGAGTCATTTCATTTCACTTTGAACTCAAATATTTAAGATTTCTTAATCTAGGAGTTTAATCTGTTTTTTCTTACATTTTAGTCCAAAAAGACTGAAAATTATTATCTTATCTTGAGATTTACCCTAGATATGCTTGATTTCTATTGAAATCCTAAAACTATTCGGTCAGCTGCAATATTCTCAGCAAGTCCCCTTTTATGTGGAGACAATCTATGTTTAAACCGAACATTTTTAATTCACCCAAATGGAAACTTTGAATTATCTGAACACAGCAAAACGCCAAAGAAGATTCTTGTTGGCGTTTATCAGTCAAAAAGCTGAAATCACAGGTATAGTCTGAAGCATGCAGACAAGAAAAGGCAAAGAATGTTGGTAAACTTTTATTACAGAGAAGTGAAATAGAATTAATCAAAGCAGTCGCTGAACTCTGTAGAAAGGTTTTATTTATTGAGCCTTTTTTTAACCGTGTTGGTTCCATTTAGATATTTATTTTTAAGGCAGCAAAACTGTCAAACAACTTTAAAAAATTACATTTAGATTGAAAACACACAGAAATACCCCCATTAATCAGCTGCTGTCAGTGAGGATTTATTTCAAACATGCTTGGAGGCCGTATTGTGCACAGAGTGTTTGACAAGTTTCCTCTGATGAAACGACACTCATTCAGGGACGTCATTGGAGCGCCTGCCGCCTCTGTCGGCTTTGCATTGTTTATTCTTCTCTTGTTATGATGGGAATTCACGCGCCGCTGCTGCTTCCGTGCCACCCGAGGGCGTGGCCAGGTGTGTTTATGGAGGGCGAGCCGTCTGATCAGGCTGCAGGAAGCAGGCATGTTTGTTCTTCCTCTGCTGTAACGTCATAGTAGAGAATGTAACTTAGAAAAGGGAAGGAGTGGTGAGATGTTTTCTATAAATTCACTGGAAATCCCTGATTTAATTAAAAAGACTGTACACACATTGGATTTTACAGCATTGAGTTACCTGAAGAGGCTGCAACTACCGTTTTAATTGGCATTGAATTTTAATAGTTTATGTTTTACTTATATTTCCTTAGGTAAACATTTGCCCTCTTGTGTCTGAACTTAATAGGACAAAAATAAAAAGCTTGCACCCTAACCCCTAATTCTTCTGAGCAAATCGAATATCGTAATCTTTTCTATTTTTGTCCAAAAATTAGATTGTTTTTAAGGCTACTTTGCAGAAACAGCTGAACCTTTTGTCACCAGATTTAGCAGAAATTAGCAGAAATGTTTATCTGGGTGGATTACCTGAATGATAAGCAGCCACAATGTAGAGCAACTCAAATGTTTCATCTTCTCCCTCTGCCATTGACTCCTGCTTCTATGAGTTTGTTGTCAGCTAAATCAGAAGATGGTGCTGCTCCCTCCCCTTTCCTCATGTCTGTCTCTAGAAGTCAAGTGAAGAGGTAACTTGAGACTGATTTTAAAAAATGCACCACGGCCGTGCAGGTGGCCCAGTGGTTAGCGAGCACGACCCATGTACGGAGGCCTTTGTCCTCGACGCGGCCGAATTCAACCCCGGATTCGAATCTGACCTGTGCCAACATTCGACCCGTTCCAGTTCTCCTACCAATGGAACCGCTCCACTGAGGACGCCATCTCTGCTATTCTCCACCTGAGCCTGGCACACCTGGAGGAGAAGCATGATCACGTGCAGATGCTGTTCCTGGACTTCAGTTCAGCTTTCAACACCATCCTCCCACAGCATCTGATGGGAAAACTGGAACAGCTGGGCTTCAATACAACCCTCTGCAATTGGCTGCTAGACTTCCTCACCAACAGACTTCAATCAGTCTGGGTCGGACAGAACACCTCTGATGTCACCACCCTAAGCACAGGCTCCCCTCAGGGCTGCGTCCTGAGCCCCCTGCTGTTCACCCTGATGACACATGACTGCGTCCCCAGGTTCACCACCAATCCCATTGTGAAATTTGCAGACGACACCGTGGTGGTGGGCCTCATCAGTGACGACAACGACCTGGACTACAGAGAGGAGGAGGAGCAGCTGGAAGCTGTTTCAAGCGAGGGGGGCTGATGGCTGGGTTGGAAAACACATGACGTCATTATGTTGAGGGCTGTGGCTGACGTTTTTAACATAA
>NW_015150690.1:355184-359172 GCF_000732505.1 Cyprinodon variegatus
AAAAAAAATATTTCATAACAATAAAAAAAATCAATTAGCTAACAACAGCTCAACATTTTTATCCCATATCAAACACAGTCTTTTAAAAAATAAATACATAAATAATTTCATGTTTTTAAGTACAATATTATGTTACTCCACAGCCCCCCACCATGGGGGGCTGATGCTATGACGAGGGAGGCTGCAGCCCCCGCAGCACCCCCCTTTCCGTGCCACTGAAGAGGAGGTGGAGCAGCTGGTGGTGCAAAGATAACAGCCTGATCCTGAACGTGGAGAAGACCAAGGAGATCATCCTGGACTTCAGGAAGAACCGTCCTAACCACGCTACACTGGTCATCAACAGCTCAGCTGTAGAGGTGGTCAGCAGCACCAAATTCCTGGGGGTGCACATCAGACACCCTCACCTGCCCCCACCCATCCTCACCACCTTCTACAAAAGCTCCATAGAGAGCGTTCTGACCAGCTGTCTCACTGGTGTGGAGGCTTAAGCGCCTCAGACTGCAAGAAGGTGAGGAGAGTGGTGAGAACAGCTGAGAAGATCATCAGGGCTCCTCTTCCCTCCATTAAAGACATTTCATCCCAGCGCTGCGTGTCCCGAGCCGTAACATCATCAGTGACCCCTCACACCCCCACCATGGACTGTTCTCCCTGCTTCTAACACTTCGAGGCATCCGATGCAGGTCCAGCAGATTCTATAAAGGTTTCTTCCCCGTTGCCATTAGACTGCTGAATGTTGTGTAAAATAGGTTATTTTATTTATATTAAAAAGAAAAGTTAGAACTGTAAATATACAGTCATATGTTTATATTACTATTTCTTTATGTATTTATTACTGTTTTTCAAGGCTGGACTTAAATGAAGGCTGTTTTAAATGAAATATCTTTTTGTTTACACTCGCATATACAAAATGACAAAATAAGTCTAAGTCCTTTGCCGCATGTCTCCCCTCTCTCTCATACCCCCTTTCCTGTCAGCCTACTGTCAAAAAAACAAGACACTAGTGCCATAAAAACTAAAAAAAAAAATGTAAATGTGCACCATGTCCTGATGAGTGTCAGCCCCAGAGTCCTGAAGGCCTGTACAGGGCAGCTCTGTGGGATTCTACAGCACCTCTTCACCCTCAGCCTTATTGCCTTGGAGTTGAAGATTCCGCCATACGCCTGGTCACTGAGACAAGGCAAACAGCACTGTTAGGATCATGTTCTTTGATTCCTCCACTGCATCCAAATGAACCTCTGTGTTCACTGGACAGAAAACCCAATAGAGAAGCAATGGTGAAGCCATGTCCAGGAAGGGACAGAGCAGACTGCACTTTCTAAGGAAGATTAGGTCCTTTAATGTTTGAAGAAAGATGTTCTCTTCTGCCATCATCTGCTGGAGGACTCGGCTTATTTGGAGAAGGACTTGGAGAAAGCAGAGTATGTCACAAACGTTGCTTCGTGCTGAATTGAGTCTGGTCTCATCAGATGTTGTTGAGGTCCAGTTAGTGGGCAGATGTCAGTAACAATACATGCCATCCACACATATAAAGAAATCAAACCATAGATGTCCAGAAATGAAGATGTGTAATAAAGGGAAATAACACAAGGAAAAAGTATTGAACACACTTACCGAACTGTATTTAATACTTAGTACTGAAGCCTTTGTTGGCAATGACAGCTTCAAGACTCCTTCTGTATGGAGATATTAGTCATGCATTGCTCAGGTGTGATTTTGGCCCATTCTTCCACACAAATATCTTTAGTTCTTTCCATAGATTTTTTATTGGATTCAAGTCAGGTGTCTGGCTGGGCCATTTGGTGGCTTTATTTTCTTTCTCTGAAACCAATTGAGATTTGACTCTGGTGTGTGTTTGGGGTCATTGTCTTGCTGAAATGTTACCCACATGTCATCTTTACATCCTGGTAAATGGTTGCAGATTGTTTATCAGGAATATTTCTGTTCATTTTTCCTGTCATTCTTCCTTCAATTATTTGATGTTTGNTCATCTTTACATCCTGGTAAATGGTTGCAGATTGTTTATCAGGAATATTTCTGTTCATTTTTCCTGTCATTCTTCCTTCAATTATTTGATGTTTGCCAGAACAATATTCCGAAAAACAGCCCCACACTGTGATGTTCTCACCTCCAAACCTCACTGTTGGTATAGTGTTTTTGGGGTGATGAGCATTGCCATTTGACCTTCAAACATGATGTATATTATGGCATCCAAAGAGTTCAATTTGCTCTCATCTGACCACACTATATTCTCCCAATATTTTAGTCAAACTTTAAATGAGTTCGATATGTTTCTTCTTAAGTAATGGCGTGGTGAGCGTGCATACAGGCCATGGTGGTTGAGTGCATTATTTATCATATTATTTGAAACAATAGTTCCTGCTGATTCCAGGCTTTTCTGAGGCTCTCCACAAGTGGTCTTTGGCTCTTGGACTGTATGTGTTCTCTTTTATCCTGATAATTCTTTTCACCTCTGTCAGAAATCTCTTACCATACCAGGGTCAATGCTGAAGTTTGTCTACACATCAAGTCGCCATAAAACAGCATCTTTACACACAGCTGCTACTCCAAGTGAACAACAAGCTATCAACATTTAGTCTTCTTAAGAAAGGTTGAGTTAAATGGCATCTATGTTATAAAGTCATTTTGTACATGAGAGGTTTTAGGGTTTGTGGCGGGGATGACAAGTGCTTCCAAATAATATTTCGCTTAAGGCCCTAATTTGGTCAGGGGCGGTGTTCTGTCAGATGAGCATACCCGGTCACACCAGCATAGCCATAGTCAATACCCGTTTATCCCTTTAGTTTTTTAAGAAAAATAGTCTTTTAACTACCTCAACGGGTGTGTTTCCCTTTAGTCATGTACAAAAAAACTAATTACTTACTTTTTGATGTTTTTGAAGCATACGGCGATCTAACCTGAAATTGTTTTGGGTTTTTTGTACATGGCTAAAAGGTTATACGCCCGTCGTAGTTTAAAGTCTTTTTTTTTTTTGTATAAAACTTAAGGGATACATGCAAATCTGACGTCTTGCGCATGCGTATGTGGGTATGCTGATCTGACAAAACACCGGCACTGGTGGTATGCATCATATTACCAAACAGCACGGTGTCTACCTGTAGCACTATATATAGGCACTCTGACTGATTATAGGATCTTTTACACTTTTGATGGCAATTATGGCACAAGCTTTGATTTAACATGACCCTTACCTTTTGAAGCATCTGCGATCATCTGTTCATTTTTATATATTTGTTACTCTTGTCAGATTCCAGGTATTTCTTTGACCATTGTGGATTTTGATTGTTTTTTCAGGGGTAGTGTGGTTCTTAAGGGCTGGTTATCCTCCTGCAGCAATGTGTCGCAGTGAGCTTATCGCAGATATTTTTGATTTGTGCCCAATATTGAAGTGTGGTCGGCGCTGTTATTCCACGCCACAATGCAAGAGGGACGAACAGGAACTAGCTGTGGGTTTTAGATATGGCCGAGGCGGTGAGGAAGTGGGGGCAAGTTTGTGCGACAATGGAGGGACATGAGGGCGAAAAAGAGCGGGGATCCAGGTGGAAAAAGGGTCCCAGGGTTCTCGCTCACCTCGCTCTTCTAGCTGGTCCATCTTCACAAGTCGTTTTCCACAATGGTGGTCATACAAACAAAACAAGCCGGTAAGGTACCAAACAGGAAATATGCATAGAGTAGAGCGGATGTAGATTTGACCAATTGGAGGCCTCCTGTCTGCGACTGTCTGTGATCACCTACAATTTTGGAGAGGTGCAGCAGAGTGTCTGTGGAAGGGGCGGGGCACATTTGTGTTCACTGTGACACATGCAGACGACCTGGTTTCTGAGTATAAATCACCTTCCAGCAGGAGAAACCTTCTGAACATCCAGCCACACACATAGGATGGTTTAGGCATACTTTGTAATCTTTTCTATAAATATACAAATGATTGCCTTAGTTCTGGCTTTTCTGTAGATAAGCGCACAATGAAGCC
>NW_015150690.1:360296-409186 GCF_000732505.1 Cyprinodon variegatus
CCCCGTGAACACTGGGACGGAACTCAATGGGAAAGGAAATTATTCTTATATCAACCGTTGCGTATATTAGCTGCGACATATGAATCAAGATGCTAGTTGATATATGATTGGCCGAATTTAGGTGTTCAGGCTGACGTATAACTAACTGGCCTGCAGAAGATAACGGGGTAAAAAAAAAAACAGATTTTAAGGCAGGATTTTTAGTAATTTTCTACATTTTGGGACAATATCGTCTGGTTAAGAGTACATTTATAAACATGTTAAAGCCAGAATGATTTGACATTTAAATATGACTTCACTACGACTTTAAGCACTGAAGAGTTTGAGAATCTACACTGCTGTCTAATGTATTTCTGTTAAGAAAATAAAAGATTTCAACTTTTGCTACAAAGATAAATAACATCTAAAGCTTTGACATGAAGGACACAGCTCTGCAGAACGAGTTTATTTCCAGTTTGTCATCTTTTCCCCCAGAATTCCTCCCGCCTCTTCTGAGCGCGCTCCAATATGGCGGACGCTGCAGAGCAAGAGGCTGCAGAGCGCCATGACATCACAGAGAATCGGTCGTCTGGGTGATAAAAGGTAAAGAGATTTACTGTGAAAGTTTCCAGGTTTAAAGTCGTTTAAAGAGTTTTCTCAGGAGGAGGTTCACCTTCATCAGACCCGCAGCCTCCTCTGGAACATGGCAGCTCCCTGAACCTCAAACCCAAATCACCTGCAGAGGAGGAAACGACCCGTTTAGTTACAGACACAACCACTGCTATCCTCTTCCCCGGCTTCATCCATTGATAAAACCTTCCTGGTCTTTTTATTAAATCTGATCCGTAATGAAAACAATGTGAGAAGGAAGTGAAGAGGAGGGAGGGAGAGCCCCAGGCTGCCATCCGACACTCGCTCCTCTGCTCGGCCCAGCCTTGGGCCGGCTTTGTTCCCCTCCTGGTGCCGCACTCAAGGTAGGCATTAAAATGTTTTTTTTTATTACATTAAACTACAGGAAGTAATTTTATTTCATTTCTCTTCAAATTAACTGAATTGAAAAACATTTTAAAGTGACATTAAGAAAACTGTTGCTCAAGAAAACAACCAATATTCATTTAAAACCTTTTTGTTTTTTTGCGTGTATTTTATTTTACTAATTAGTAATACTTATTTAGTTCCTAAATCTTTTTTGGTGTTTTGATCTGTTTAGCTGTAGATAATGATGACATCATAAAATCAAGCAGCCCATCATTTAGCTTCAGCTCTGCTCAAACATGACGTTCAATCTTCTGCCGCTGAGATCTTCCACCCGAAGTAGAAACATCCCTTTAAAGGCAGCGGTAGAATAAAAGGTTCTGTTCAGCGGTAGAACAGAACTCCAGAGCTCACCGTTGTGCTGGAAGTCCGGGTGTCTCAGCGTTCCCTGGATCCCATGCTGCGGGGGCGGTGTCAGAGCGAGGGGCGCCTGCTTCGTCCTTATTGGTTTGGGCTGAGAGCTGAGGGTCTGTTTGTGGGTAGGAAGGGGGCTTAAGGACGTTGGGTGGTTTTCTGTCCACGCCTCCTTCGGTTTGCTCGCCTTGCTGCTGACAGCGGCCTCGGGTTCTGGTGAACATTTCTGGACAGGAAGAAATCAGCTGAACCTCGCAGTGACATCATAAAACCAAAGCTTTTCTCAGCATCTACTTACCTCCTTATGTTTACATGGAGAAGAATCATCACCATTGGTCAGTTTTCCAACAAGCATAGCGCCCCCTGGCGGACAAATAGGTGATCAGGTGGTATTGGTTTTGTCAGAGTACAACTGATACTTGGTAAATAATAGGAGTTCTGGTTTTAAAAAACTAAACATGACACTAATATAGAAAAGGTCAAGCACAGAGGTGGACCCGTCATGCTTTGGGCTTTTGTTAAGCAGGATGAAAGCTACAATTCCTGGAAAATTGAGGGTAGAAGCACTGATAGAAACTTTTCTTCCAGGATGGCAACAGCTGAAGATGGTTTGGTCAAACAAACACAAAAGGGCTAAAGAAGAGCGACCAAATCCGATTCCAGACCAACAGAAAAAACGTTGGTCTTACTTTGACTTTACTCCATCTTGGATCAAATATTTCATCATTTGGAGCCTTTAGTGTGATGGTCGCCCACCTGCAGCTTTATCCTCTCCAAACAAAAGACGAGCTACAACAAATATCTAGCAGTGGCAGAAATCCTGACGGAAAATGGAAAGTGAGGCTCAGACCAACGTCTTTTCCCACCGATGATCATCTCATTTTCTTCAACCTTCCAGAGTCTGACTCAATCAGAAGAAGAACATCGGCCCCTTCCTGTCCAATCAGTAACTAACTGGTATTTCTTCATGATTCTAGATTCAATTCTGCAGCAGCAACAAACGTTATCGTCCAAACTCCATCAAATCTTTGTTTTAGGCAGCGACAGAGCTTATTCTGGATTATGGAGCCTGCAGTGTAATCTGCAGCTGGTGCCAGATTTATGAATGATCTCAGTGAGTTCACCAAGTCTCTGCAGTCCCACACTTCCCTTCCTGCAGGTCATGTTTGTGCAGCAAAATAATGTTTTATTCTGATCAGGCTTCCTCTGTTCTACCGTCTTTTAGACCTCAGCTTGACCTCTGATCTTCCTGTTAGGTGCTGATTGTTAAATGGAGGATCCCCTGAAGACATCTCACCTTCTTTCAGCAGCAGATACATTTTCTTCAAGGTCAAAGCTGTTTTTGTATCAGAGCTGGGTTTTTTTTTTACTCTAAACTCAGAATTAAACCCTGACTCAGGGTCTTTGCAGCACAGGAGCCGTAACTTGAACCCTGGATAACCATCAGGCAGAGATTTCAGTGCATCAGGTGGTTTTCACACGCTGTAGAGGAGTTTACCTGTGGCAGGTGTGGTCAGGTCATGGTGAGTCCTCTGAACTGGCCTCGTTTTCATTCTGGGAGTCGGTAACCTTCCCTCCTCTCTGCTCACAGAAAACAGGGTTGGTTCCTGAAAGCTGAGGTGGCTTTGATCTGAGTTTCACACTTTTGACACACTTTCTGCCTGCGCTGCAGAACATGTTCAGGCAGAAATAGACTCCAATTATAACTGCTGGATTAAAATTTAAAGAAGGAGGAAGAAAAGTTTATAGCAGGGGTAACTAATTAAAAATCAGTGGGGTCCGAATAAAGAAAATCAACCACCAGTAAAGGTCCGGACACATTTTTAATTATAATCTGTTACTTTAAACAGAATTTAACACTAAAATAAAATTAGGTTTTTTTTGCACCGTTTTTTTCCTTTGCTTTTAAAAAAATGTCTTAATGAGAGCAGTGGGCTTTATGCTGCCCTGCAAGGCTTTAAACCTGGGTTTAAAGTTCTTCCAGCAGTCCACACTTTCTCTGCTCTCTTTTTCTCATCATCTTCTCCTTCTTTCCCATCGCCCGGCTTGCCACAGGTTTGCCTGCTGTGTCTAAAAGTAGCAGCAGCAGCAACCCAGACTGACAGCAGCTCATTGGATCATTTGGATCATGTGTAGCCTGGTCCCCGACGGCTTTACCGCACAAACAGGAGAAGCAGCGCAAGTGAAATTAGACACTGCCATCAGACAACGTGCGGTAATTTATAAATGTTTGAAATCAGGTTGGATCTTATAGCATTTATGGATACCATCGCTGTGGAAGGTTTCCTGAATGGGATCGACTTGTGTTTGTTGACAGAGCCTGTAACGAAGGTCCACTGAAGGTTTTGTACGGTCCAGAACCTAGAACCATGTTTAAACAATTCAGGACGTCAGAAGATCTCTGGCTTTAGGTTTTGAACCAGGATGGTTTCTAACACTGTAAGAGCTAAAATCTAAGCAACAGAATTGTTCTTGGAATTAATTATAATTTCCCTTGTTAGTAAGAGACCATTTTCCAATGTAATAAGATTATTTACATTTAAAATAAGAAAAATGAACAACTCTATTTTCTTATTGCAGGTCCATAATATCTAATTATCTTAAACTAAGGGCAAAAATTGTTGCCCTGCGATGGACCGGCTACCTGTCCAGGGTGGACCCGCCTCTCGCCCATAAACAGCTGGAGATGGGCACCAGCACCCCTCATGACCCCGCTTGGGATAAGCGTGATGGAAAAAAGGATGGAAGAGCAAAAATACCCGATCCGTTGGCAAATCAACTTAATAAGACATCTCATTTAGACGTTAGATGCAAATACATTAATTCTAAGAATTTTTTTCACCCGATTTTAGATTTGTTTTTTCAGCGAACTGGGAGTCGTTCTGATGACAGACGACCTGCTGGTTGAGTCTGAATAAGGAAGCACTGGTTCATTGTCCAGTTAAGTGAATTCTTTCTGGTGGCACTGGAGCATTCCCAGCTGTAAACATAAACAGATTCATTCTCCTTTAACCATGAAAAAAATGACACTTAAAGGAGGAAACTGAATGTATTTGATTTGGTATAAAAAGTTCTGATTCGATCATCTGATTTTGGAGTCAGCTCGAGTTTATCTCCGTTTTCGTATTATGTTTTTCATCATAATGATGAAGAACTTGATGGTTTTCCATCCCTACGCTGAATGAAGGATGGAGAAGAAAAGGAAAACCTACTCATCTGTATCTTCTTCTTCTCCCTGGGCTGTGTGGCGTTCCGGGTCGGGTTCTCCTCCTGGGCTCCTCTTTGTCTCTCTGACTCTGGGCCGCGTTCCTCCAGCACTGACTGACGACCTCCTACTGGAGTTACTGGAGGGACCAGACACAAATCTGCTCAGGTCGGCTGTTGGCTCGTGTTTGCGGTTCCTCTCCTGTCGTTCCTCACCTGTCCAGGTCCAGGGGTTCCACACAGGAAGCGCTGCGGCTGTCCGCCTCAGGCGGGGGGGTGGAGGGCTCAGTGAGGGAGTCTGTGGGCTCCCACAGAGCGTTATACTCAGACAGCAGCTGGCTCAGATGGTTCCTGGAGAAGTTGGTTCCCCAGGCTCTGCGGCGGTACATCAGGGCCTGCTGCCTCCGCTCCTTCACCTGGACCCAAGCAGGACTACAGCTTTTAGAACTACAGCTTTTAGAACCACAGCTTTTAGAACTACTGGTTGAGGAAGGAACAAAATATGCTAAGAAAAGCTGAGCAGACAGAAGCGTTCTGATCAAAACATCCAACTAATCAGTTTACTTCTACAGGCTGAGATAAACGTGTTGAATCTGTAAATGTAAGTCAAATCATCTGTGAGAAAAACAAGTTTAGAAGTTAAGGATACAAGAAAGTTACAAGAACAAATCAATAATTTAGGAACCGTTTACCGTTAAAATCTGGGATTGGTACCCTTGGACTTTAGTTTTGGAAAGTTCAAACTTCAAAACTTGTAATCTCGCAGATGAATATTCTGCCAAATGTATAAATGTTTATTGTTCTTACATTTTCATTGACAGTTATCCTATAACTTCCTTCAGTCAAATCCTGAAGGAGGGACCCTTCACCTCTAAACCTCTTCTCTTTTTTCTTTTCTATATATTCTCTAAAAGATCCTAAAAATCTCAGAAATCATTGATTTAAAGCAGGGGTCCCAGGGTCAGTTTGTAACAGAAATATTGTGACGATTGCAAGAGTGTCTAAACGTAAAAAAATTTGTTGTTTTCCAGAAAGTACAATCAAATAACCCTTTCTGGATTATTCACAGAGCAAAAGTTAGGAAATGAATGTCAGGTTCCATTTTAGTCACTGCTAGTCTCAAACACTGATGCAGATGTTCATCTGTCAATCTTGATCTCATTGAAGTTTTCAGCAGTTTCATCCATGAAAAGGTTTGCTCGCAGATATATACGTGCTGCCAAAAAGTGTGGAAATCTTCATTGCGTGTTTTCTGATGTTAGGGTACGTGTCGTTTGGGAGGGCGGCATAGAAGTCAATGAGACTGCTGGGCTCATTCAGAATTCTTATAGAAGTCAGAATTCTGACTTTAATCTCAGAATTCTGAGAGAAAAAGTCAGAACTGAATAGACTATTATTTTTATTTTTTTTAATGGCCCTAATCCTCTTCCGTATCTCTTTGAGAAGGGCGGATTTAAGATTTTTTGCTGGGGGTTGCCAGATAGGGGCACAGAAACCAAAAGGGTGGAACATTGTCACGTTATATGTGTGTATGCAATAGTTACTAATAGTTAAGAATGAAAAAAACTTCATGATTAGGGAACATTTTATTGCAAATGTCCAACTTTATTATCAAATACAAAAAAAAGTACACTTATATGAAAATACGCTCTGGTATTGTTCAGGGGGCCGGACCAAATGTGGAGGCGGGCCGGATGCGGCCCGCGGGCCGTAGTTTGGGGACCACTGATTTAAAGTCAATATTCCCAAGTTCTCAAAAATCTGGGTTTGAAAATTCATCACCGGGTTGATGAACCATCAGAACCTGTCAAACCTCAGCTGCTCCGCTCCGATTGTGTAACCAGAGCTACCGTCATAGATTCTGGTAAACCTGACGCCGGTCCTGACCCCAGATGACCCCTGACCCCGTTTGTAAGCTAACCTCAGCCTGTCCCCGTTTGCCTTAGCAGACTGGAATCATAAGGCTTATGTTGCACAATCCTCCTGAACCTGTCAGCCTTTCATCAATTCCTCCAACCGAGCCGTTCGTTACGTCAATTTGTCACAAAGCCCCCTAAGATTTGATCACTTAGTTCATCAGACCATTGAGGAATCCCGTCAGGTTTAGGGGAGAATATCTTCTCAGGAACTCAAATAGTAAAGAGAAGCAATGAAATCTTATTCCACTGATGAGGTTATTATATGAACACAGACCTGGAATAATGCAGATCAAACAGTATTATAGTTTTCATTTGAGTCTGTCCCCGCACTCAGCAGGTGACTCACTGCGTCGTCATGGTTTCCCTTCGATGAGTGGAATGGAACCACAGCCGTGTTCAGGACCCAGTGGGTCCCGGCCCCGCCCAACACGATACCCGCCTGAAATCCCCATCAGACACACAGAGACATGTCCTCTGTTGTTTCCAGGCCTCGGGTTCTTGGTGGGTCCAGTTCATGAGAGGTTAAACTGTTCCAGGAGCTTTTATGGCTAAAATGAACAACCGAGCTGCTGGTTGAAGCTTAATGCTTCCCCAAATTAAACCTGCCATCTCTGAGTCATTCAGTCTTCTTCATCACGTAGGAGAGAATCTGTTGGCTGTTTGATTCAGAACCAAACAGCAGCTTCTCTCTGGCAGCTTTCTCCTCACAGCCAAAGGCCTCAGCTCATGGATGTTCTCATGGTTCTCTGCTGCAGAGTTCACAACGACGGTCGATCTATGTTCTCCCAGAACTGTCTCTACAATCCAGGTCCAGTTGGGATCATTGTCCTGTTTGAAGATTCAGTATATGGCAAGAAACCCATAGCATCCCTGAGCCAACACCATGCTTTTATAGAGGTTTTTTCACCACTTATTTCCTCCTCCTGCAGAAATACTACGGATCCAGCAGCCCAGACTAGGAGAAGAATCCAAGGCCCAGATTGAAGCTGACATTTCTCGTTTCTTTTGGGTCTGTGATGGTCTTCATGTGGAGCCGTTTCTCACCACCTCCCTCTATGAAGTTTATGATGGCAGCCATTATCTTCCTCTTTCTGCCACCAGGTAGTGTAGCATATAACTGTGGATCGGTGGGAACATTCGGGGTTTCTCTTTTTGATTTTTATCTTTTTAGTTTATGCACTAAGCTCTGCTCTAGACCTTTAGGAGTGTCCTACCACATAGTGAAACATTAAAGTTGACAGTTTGGATATTGAATGTTTTCCATCTGAAACAAACATCTTTCATAAAGAGCATCAGACATGCTTTGACCAAAGCTTAGCTAATACAGAATTCATCGAAGGTCTGCAGTCTGTTTTAAATGTGGACTTAAGCTGTGAGTTTTTCCAGCAGGCCGAAGCTGCAGAGGTGACTGGCTAACCTGTGGTTGGACTGTTGGAGCTGCATTGATTTCTTCTCCCTGCATCATCAGAGCTACAGCAGCTGCACAAACATGTTCAGGTGGTTGAAAAATGGGTCCAGAATCAGAGCCGCACACCTGCAGCTGCAGAAAGTTTGTTTTCTTGCAGACACCAAGCAAACATGCAGGTGTTTTCTCAGTATTTTGATGCTTTCAGCAAAACCGATGCAGAATCTTTGATCTCTCGCATACAACTGGCCCCCTCCTCAACAACAACATTTTCCACAAGACTGTTGGGAAGCTACCTGACTCTGAGTAACCGAGAGTAGTTTCCCTGAAATGAACCACTGTGGTTTCTCTGCTGACACTCAGCAGTTTGGTTTTTCATCAGCAAAACACCATTTAAGGAGCTGCTGTAACACCCCCCCCCCCCCCCCCTCCAAATACCACTTCAGTGAGAGTGATCGGGGCAACCTGTGCCTCTCTGAAATGTCCAGCAGCGGCTGTGGGCAGTGAACTCACCACGGCCGCTGGACTGATGGCATCAGCCCAATTAGCTCTAATGCGTTTGAAAATATTGGAGAGTTTCTGCGTTTTTTATTTAAGTCTCATCAAGTAATTTAAACATCCTGTTTGAGTAACAGAGACTCATAACAAAACCATCCTTCCTGTTAAAGGTTAAGACGAAATTATCTCTGCAGTTAGAATGATTTATTATTGCAGCACATCTTATGGGGTTTTTAAAAATGACAGAAGTGTATTTTTTTAGCCCAGTAAACTAGCCCCACCCACCAGCGGCCAAAATCATTTTTGCCTGTGAGTTTGTTCTAGCCTCGATCAATGCCCCAGGCCCCAGAACTGGCAGGCCAATCACAACGCAGAGATGTGCTTGGAATTTTTGGATGCAAAGCGGGCGGAGTTTTTAGGGGTTGATGACAAAGCTGCACGACGCTGGAGAAAGCTCAAGGAACTAAAGCTACGGTGCACGACTGTGTTGGAAAATTAAGCAGATAGATTTGCCGTCACAGGTCGTAATTACATACTGATAATGTCAACTCTGCAAGGCTATGTTGCGCGGAAGAGCGACAGATATCCTTGGCTTGTCTGTGTTGTGGCGGAGCTTCTTCAAGTCTCTGTGTTTTCGAGGTAGTAGGCTCCCGGGCTTTCTTTTCAGCAGCTTTCCATTCTGCCGGGGCTCCTGCTTCCACCTCGTTTTCAATCCACCTCCAGTAATTTGGCAGATCTCTTCCAGTCTATTCAACACCGTTGTACAAGCTCTACTGACTCGATTGGATTTCCCCGGTGTAATCGAAATGTTCGCTCCAACTTTCTGTAATCTTTCTGCCACTGACAAGGTTTGATTTGAACCTCGGAAAAGTTGTGTACAGTGGTGTAGTACACCGCATACTCGCATGTCTTTTTGCACAAACAACAACAATAGTCCAACTCCATGATCACTACAAGTGAGCGTTGGTCAATAGGCGCAGACATGGTTTGAAAAACAAGGGGTTGTTCTCATCAACAATGTTCCGATGTCTCATTGGGGCCAGACTAAATTACACATTTAATCTCACATTTACTCTGGTTTATCATGCTAGCATTTGTTTCATTGTCAACAAACACTGTTTGTCAAGAAGCCTGGCTTCTTTATTCATTCATCAACAATACTCTGCAGAACCAGCTTTGCACGCCCAGAGGCCGACATCTTTGATCGTTTCTCCTCAGAAAACAACTGTAACCCCATCAGGTTAGATTGATCCCTGGATTTAGGTCTGGACTTTGACTAGGCCGCTCTGACCCATGAACATACTTTGATCTAAACCCTACTGACTGTATGCTGTAGTCAATCTCCACCACAGCCTCTCACAGGTTTGCTTCCAGGATTGTTCTGGATCAGGACAACCTTCCCACAGCATGATGCAGCCTCCACCATGGCCAGTGTGGTGAGTTCAGTTTTACCCAAAGCTCAAACTGTTAACCTTTTATAAAGCACTCAGTGAAATGCTTTGAAAATCAAAATTTCAAGCCAAAAGTGTTGGAATTGGAATCCAGGACAAGACATTATTAGCTTTGTAACATTAAAAATATGGATATTCTGATGGCAAAAATGAATGTCAATGTAATAATGAGAAACGCCAACTTGCCAGAATATATTAAGAAAAATAATAAAGTGCTTCTATAAGAAATTAATGAAAAAGAAACACTTTTGTTTGGTACAATATAACCTTAGAGGCATTAATATAATGATATGGATTCTGGCACTTACATTTTTTAGTTTATAAACCTAAATATAATTGATAACTACTGGTAGGCTTTTAAACTTTTTTTTATTTTCAATTAGCTTTTTACCTTTCGGATTGTTAACTTTTTTTTAACCTAATTTACAGTAGCTAATATATCAGGGCTAATCTAATTGGTCAGATGCTAGAATAAGATGTACAGCCATGTAGCAGCATCTTTGCTGAATGGCTGGATATAGATCTAGTGCTTCTAGATCTCACTGAGGGATGGGGGGGGTCTCTTTTTGTGAGGTGTGTAGGTGTTCTCAAAAACGGTAACTTGCCCTATAAAGGGTTAAAGATTACCTTCACCACGTTCGATAAAGAGATGCTGTTTAAAATCTTTTAATATAGTTATGAAGCTAAAATAAACTTTTCTTATTTCTAGAATGATGTACTGCTTTGATCTATCAGATATACTCAGAAAATACCCTGAAGTGTTTAGTTGTTGTATTTTATTAGTATTAATACTTAAGAAACGTTAAATTTAAGAAGGTGGCTAAAGAGCTTCCTGTCTGGGTTGAGAGATTTTATAAGGATTATCATGATGATTCTTTAGGCCACCTCTGGACTCGTCAGCACTGCCCTAACGTTAGAGGTCTGGATCAGCGCATGACGCATCCAGAACAAGCCTCCGTGTTACAGCATCCCACGCCGACCTCTGGCTGCACTTCTGCACCAAGACACCTAGAGACGTCTCTCAGTCTGATTCATTTTAGTCGTCACTGATTCCTATCAGATCTGGTCAAAGTGGTCTGATTGTCCAAAAGTCATGAAAACCTGAATTATCTAAATTAAACCAGAGATCGGTCAGTCTGGTTCAGTCAGCTTCTTATTGAATCTAAACAGCATGGAGGTGGAGGTATTATCTCACTTTAACCCTCAAATTTAACCTGGAAACTCAACCAGAACTTTGGGGGCGGAGATTCATCAATGGGGTTTAAGTCACTATTTCTTTCTTTCAACTTTCCTTCTTTGATTGTTTGATGCTCTGTGACATCAAACTAGTTTAAATTAAATATTTATGACCCTTAACTACAGCAATATGTTTTAAAGAATAAAATATCAAGTGAACAGTTTTAAAGCCGATTGTCCCTCTGAGGCGGTTTGTTAAACTGACCTGTTCCGCCATGTCATCAGTAGCTCCGCCTCCCTCTGGGTTCCTGTAGAGAGGAGAACGAAAGCTGGACTGATACTCTGTCAACATCCTGCCAGACACACAGGAGCGGTTTCATAAATGAATTAATTAATCAATCAAAGACGCCAAGAAGCACGTAGACAGAAACACACCTGCGTCTTCTCTGCACCCGAGCAGGAGACCTGCCATCGTCGCTCTGAGCCGTTTCCGCTTTGCTAGGAAGCTTTTTCTGTGGCTCCAATGTTTTCCTCCAGTTGATCTGCAGGTAAAAGCAGGAGAGCAGCTTGGTCACTTCAACATGTGAGGTTCTGAGGGCGGACCGTGGCAGCAGAACTGAGGCTGGTAACGCTGAGGGAGTCGCTCTGCAGCCACTGAGGCGGCCATGAAATCCTCCGTTAATCAAAGGATTTCTGAATCATGTGTTCAGCAGTAACATTAGAAGCCATTACTTCATAGTGTGTCTGTTCTTTACTCTGAACTTGTGGAACAGCGGGTCACTGTGATGTTCCAGACGGCTACGAAGGCGAGGCCCGGAGGGCGGGATCAGACCCCGGAAGCTCCTGCGGTACTCTGTTTCCATGGAAACGGGGTTCTTCTTAAACGGTGGCACCGACCGGCTGCTGGAGTACAACACCTGTGTGATGGAGTCAGAGATGAACAACTAAAGAACCTCAGAGAGGAACTTTAAAGAGCTGAGGCTGGCCTGCTGCCATCTGGTGGACAGTCTGTAGAATTGCAGCAGAACGCTGGAGCCAAGGTCAAAGGTCAGAGCAGCCGTTCGGATTTATTCAGGTTCACCTTAGCTTTTTGCTTTGGTGCATTATATGGAAGATTTATCTAATTTTGGTTATATTTAACCAGTTTTTCCTAACATAATTCAAACAATATCTAAAAGAATAACATATTTTTAATATGTTTAATATTATAAATCATCGCTACTTGATCCTGCAGTTTAAGGCTGCACAATATGTCACTAATTTATTATCCTAATATGTAAACCTGGAGGAACTGGTAGGACTTCAAGAATTCTGATTATTTATTTGCTGGACTGTAGTTTTAAAGGGAAACTTAAGAGATTAACTTATTAGCTGGATAATAACTTATTATTTATGGTTCATGTTTGCTATAATCTCCAAGCAGACACAAATTAGTTTTTTACTGAGCTGGGAATTTATTGAAAGTTCAGTTTTTATCGTGACTGTCTCCAGTATATCATCAAACATTTCCTGTTATTCTAATATCCTGTAGTCGTCTTATTAAGAAGCTTCCATGAGAAACAAAAATATAATAAAAATATAACTCCATCAGCACCAAGAGGAATGTTAAATCACTGACCTAATGAAACCTGTCTGGTAATGAGTTTAATAGTAATTTAGCTCATTTATTCACAGAGAAAAACATCTACTGTCTTCAGATTTTCAATTTTTATGTGTTAAAAGCTGTCTGGTTTAACCAACTTTGATCAGAAATAAAGTTTTTATTTTGTTTAAAGCGAGCCAAGTTATTCATGATTGAAGATTGCTGCTTTTTCAGTCGGCAACTTTCACCGAGATAAAATCTGCTTCAGGAAACGGCGCCACAGATGGTGACAGATAAATAGAAATGTTAACAAAAGGGCAGCGTTTCTTTTTAACACTGAAATAAAAAGCAGGTTTTCATGCATCCATGTCATACATTGAATTTTTAAATAACATTTTAAAAAAGTGTTCTGAAGTAGAGAACAACAATCGTTCAGTTTGGTATATAGACAATTTCCTGATTCACATATTTTACACCTGAACTGACCTTTTTACCTTTCCTTTTTCTAGCTTAATGTTGGCAGTGGGCTTTATGCTGCCCTGCAAGGCTTTAAACCTGGTTTGAATGGAGACTAAGCCATTCTAAAGCACATATCAAGGAGCTCATTTAGAGTCTGGATCCATATTAATTTCTGATTCTGTTCATGGTGGAGAATCCTGCTTCNATCATCTTCTCCTTCTTTCCCATCGCCCGGCTTGCCACAGGTTTGCCTGCTGTGTCTAAAAGTAGCAGCAGCAGCAACCCAGACTGACAGCAGCTTATTGGATCATTTGTATTACGTGCAGCCTGGTGCCAGACGCTCTGGAGGGCTTTACCGTATTAACAGGAGAAGAGGGGCAAGTGAAGTTGGACACTGTCGTCGGACAACATGCGGTAATTTATAAATGTTTGAAATCAGGTTGGGTCCTGATTAGCCAGCAGGTGGGTCCTCTGCTGAATCATCTGTTTTTATGGGAAGTTCCTGAAACACCTTTTGGTTTTCGTTCCTGGTTCCAAACCAGAACCAAAGGAAACCAAACAATCGGTCTCAGTGTGACTCAAAGACTCAAACCCCTCAGTCATTCTAAGGGTCCTGATGGAGTCCGCCTGTCCCACATCTGAAAGAGTTGCTGTCAGCTGTTCATTTGCTCTAAGCATTTGACCAAAGACAGCTTTCATATCTTGGACAGTTCAGAGCAGGATTTGCTAAACTACTGAAACGAGGGGCTGTTCTGACCGTAATGCCATCACAACCACAAGCTGTAAGTGTGACTCTGTCGCTAAGCTGTTGTTAGCAATGCTAGCATATCTATGCTGACCAGATTTGGGTTTCTGAAAAGGACCGTTTTTTTTGTTTGTTTTTTTTGTGGGGGGGCAGCGGGGGGGCGGAGCGACCAAATCCGATCCGTTGTAGGTATGCTTCCACCCACCTGCCTTACTACCAGGAAGCACGGGGCCGCCGTTGTCCAGGCTACTGTCACTGGGGTGGGTTCGGTCGCTCCGTCCCCCGCTGGCTCTAGGGCTCATAGAACAGCAAATATGCCAGTTTCAACCCAACCAATGTTACACACCCTATTCAGAGACCTTAAGGACCAGCACCAAATACCCTGTAGAATCATTCTATGACCCCTTTAGTAAACAGTTTCAGAGGAGTGATCATAGTGATCTGGATAACTAGCACTGTCTCTCTCCCTGCCAGCTCCCAGATCAGCTTCTCTGATTGGTTGATGTGGAGCATCAAGCAGCAAAAGTTACATTTTTCCAACTCCAGCAGCTGCTGCTCTTGCAGCGCGTCCCGCTGCTTTAGGTGTGAACGTAGCATAACGTCAGGGCTACAGAGCAGCAGGCTCATAGATCAGTGAGAATAGATCCCAAACCGGACCTCAGGCTGATGGAAAGCTGGTGCAGAGCTAATGAGGGACAGTCTGATCCGCTGCAGCTGGGGAACCTGTTCGCTTTTGGTTCCTCTTAAACCTACAGGTTCAGTAGCATCTGGAGAGATTTTAAAATGGATTCGGTTCAGGTAGAAGCTGGATCAGTTTCTCTAGATCCCTCTTCTCCATGGCAGAGACTTCAGTTATTGGTATTTGTTTTCTATCAGTATTTAAAACTGTTTTATTATTTTATCTAAAGCTAAGATTTTGGAAGCTAACGCTGTAAATGTTAAACTGGATCCAGATAATTCAGTTTTAAACATCCAAATGTTATGAATGTTTAAAAAATGCAGCATTTTGTAGAAATCTAGAAACGTCTGTTATTAAATCAGTGCATTATATATGGATGATCTCTCACCCGCTCTGCTGTCAGTAAAGGCGATGTTGCAGATTCAAGGTTCTTCCAGCCAAACTGTCTGTGGTACTCTGACCTCTGACCCCTTGACCTCTGACCTCCAGGTCTTAGCCCCGCCTTCCAGCGCAGCGCCTGGTCGACCTGCAACACAGAGCAGTGAGATCCTGACGCTCTCTGATGTTCCTGTATGAGCGTCAGCTTTCCGGTGGTCCTACCTGGTTATCAGGTTCTGGTTCCGCCGGTCCGCCGGGCTCGAGCTCAGAGGGGAGGAGCTTTGCTGGGGCACAGAACAGATCTGGACCTTAGATGGTCTGTGGTAACAAATAGTCAGATGTCTCATATTTCGTACAATTACCGGATTTCCCATCAGGTACTGGTCTGAAAGGTGACCCCGGTTCTGGTCTGGGTGCAGCTTCAAGGCCGACGGTTGGTTCAAGTCCTGCTGGAGATCCAGGTTCAGAATCCTTTGCTGGTTTGGAGTCCATCTTTGGTGGATTGTTCTGTGCTAAACGCCTCCTAGAAGCTGGAGAAGCTGAAATTTAAAGCAGATGAAAACCTCTGATTCTTCAAATGAAAAGTTTTCATTGAAAAGGTTCTAAAAGTTCTGCTTTAAACTGGATTTTAAAGAGAAAATCACGAAGAACCAAAAGTCAAAAACAGAATCTGCTGGGAACCATTTTCTTCTGACTTCACCAAAAGTATGTTTCTCAGTATGTGTATTTGTGCGTTCTAGCATGTGGTGATGTCATCAGTATGCTTCTGTTCCAATTGAGCCATATTTATGCTGCGTGCTCCCGTTCTCCCAGATTAAACACTTATCTGTGTTCTGGTGAAGAACGTAGTTGGCGTGGACACGAGTCCGTACTCACGTTCTTGTGAATTGAAAAAGGACCAATCACTCCCTGCCTGAAATGAACCATTCAGCTCCTGTTCACCTACAGACTCACCATTTCTACCAGCTGGGGGCGCTGTTCTCATAGTCTGATCACCTGGATCCTCTGGAGGAGCAAGCAGAGAGCTGGCAGACCGGGCTGCACCAAGCGGACCGGGTTTCCTGCTGATCCCTGCAGATACAGACAGGACAGGAGCCTGCTGAGGACATTTTAGATCAACTCACACTTTGTTTTTAGATTTTACATAAGATTAATCTGATCTCCAGATTCATCCTCAGATTACCCATCTGTTCAGACCGAAGACCGGCCAGCGGGAGGCAGCGGCGGGGCGAGACGCTTCTGGATCGGGAAACCCCATAGCTCTTCTGGTACTCTGTCTGGTTCTAAAACAGGAAAGGTGTCAGAATCCTAGAGTCTAAATCACTGATCTCTATTTATTCACTGGATTGCTGATTGGCTGTTGGTAATACACATTGCTGTGAAGTCACCAGCCGCCATATTGGTACTCCCTACTTCAGGGGTCGGCAACCCAAACTGCTCAAAGAGCCATATTGGACCAAAATACAAATCTGTCTGGAGCCACAAAAAATCTTATATATGCCTCGTATGGCAACACGGGCTCCAAGTGTATCATCCCACTATAGAAAAGGACTATATGGGCTTAAATATATAATAAGCATTCATGAGTAAATATATATCCTGGAGCAAAGGTCACACAGCAGCATGAGGTGAGGGAGGAGTAGTGAACGCTCTCACTGTGCACTGCTTCACCGCGCGGTTTAGGTTTTGTTGCAATGATGAAATTATAGAAACACGATAAAGGAATCTGTTGAGTTTCTGTTGGGAGGAGCTGATTGAGTCATGAGGAACCAAACAGGAAGTGACATCCATCAGAGCACAGCTCTCTAACCTAGAAATCCCACATCCTCCGTCACCAGTGTTCCTTGGAGTGATTTATATTTTGAGGATTTGGGGGAAAAATGGAAAAAAATTCAAATTCCTGCATCAGAGCGCTGCCTGTTCGATCTGTGGACGTTTTTTTTCATCCTTGCAACAAAACTAGCAGCAGTAGTGGAGTTTGGAGATGCAATCCACTTCTAAAATCTATCTTTGCGATCCTCTAATTTATCCAGAAGTTCTGCAATCACATTCTTTCTCTCACTCCCAACTTTGTGATCGGCTGTATATTTAACCTTCCCTTGAAATGCTTTTCCAAGTTACTAATTTTATTATTTAACAAATTCTCATGCCAAAGACAAAAATGCAGACAATCTTTGCTAATTGATAATGATTTGGTTTCATCTTTCTTTGTATCCTCTGCTCTCATCAGGTTTTTTTCCCTTTGGCATCCATGGCCAGGGACACACCCGCCTCTTTGTTTGCCTGACACCGCGCCACGCTGAGACACCTGTTGCAGGCTATGACCACTGATCTCTTTGGCTATGATGCACATTTTCGTTGAACTAAATGTTTACATATAGTGTTTAAAGTTATTCATTATACAAATGTTTACAGCATTGGAAAACATAATGAATGTCTGTTTGACCTCCTGCACAACATATTAAAATAAACAAACCGAAACAATCTATTTTTATACATTTCTGAAAAAGCTGGAGCCGCGGATTCCCAACCCCTGCCCTAGTTAGACCGGTTAAACAATACGTGCGTCAAACAATGATGATTTTCTCATATCAGGGGGGCTTAAAACTTATAAATTATAAAGATAAATTCATCACTTTGAGACACAC
The DNA here is from genome assembly GCF_000732505.1 of Cyprinodon variegatus. Lineage (NCBI taxonomy): Eukaryota > Metazoa > Chordata > Actinopteri > Cyprinodontiformes > Cyprinodontidae > Cyprinodon > Cyprinodon variegatus. The sequence goes on from NW_015150690.1 coordinate 377,809, forward strand.
TTGCTGTTTCATAGCATCAGTAGATTACTGCCATTTATTGTAAAAAAATAAATAAAATAGGCTCACTATAAATCATGTAACATAACATATTATTTAAATCCACCACAGCAAAATGAATGTTTTCATGGAGCATAATAATACTGTAGTCAGATATTAAGTATATTACACTATCTGATGATGTGCCAGAAGTGCTACATGTAGTTCACATGTAATAAATTACAGCCATTGTTTATGGCCTGACTCCCTGAAGGTGGGAGGTGACTATAGTTTTATGCTTTCATTAACAAAACATCAATAAACTGATTTCATTGTAATAAACTGCCTTAAATTAACATGTGATTAATATATGATCAATTACAGCTTCAATTAATAAGAAGGGAAAAAAAGCCAGAAAGCTCAATATTTCAGCAGGTTGGGATTTAAACTAAAGGTCAGATTAAGCTTTGCCTGATTAACAATGGAGTAAAAATGAACAATTAAAGTTGGTAAGGATTAAAGTCAGGAAAATCATTTGAACAAATAGAAATTATAATTTCTTCTTTCTCCTGAATACTATTTAATAAAATACACATTGAATCCTAAAGGGAAATTAAACAGATAATATCACTAATGTAATGAATTAATAATTGTGTTAAATCATAGGTGAGCTCAGAAAAACACTAAAATCTGGTAAAAAGCTAGGCCAGTGTATCTGTTCGACTGGGATTATAAGATTATATCAGATTAAAACCCAACTGATCCTCGTTCTTATGAGCTGTAAACCGAAACAATTAAACATAAATAACAAATAATTCAGATCAGCTGCTTTTGAAATGACTTATTTAAGTTTTAATCATTGTGAGCTGCTGCTACCACAGCTAGCATCACTTTGTTTAGATCACCTGTTGTTTACCTTGAAGCGGACCGTCATGGCGCTCCTTCTTGTTTAAGGAAATACCGGAAATGGTCACTCACCGCAGATTAAACACCAACCAGAGCCTCGTTATTTCCCTTAACCGATCAGGTGAGGCGCTAACGGCTAACAGACTCTACCGGTTATTCATCCAACACTGGGTTGAGCGTTTACACACCTGTTGCTCCTCTTTACAGGATTTACGGTCGCTTTTAAGTCATGGTGCGTTCAAGTCCTGTCGTGCGTTAGAGCATCTGTACTGAAACTACCTCTAAAATCAAATGTTGCAAAGATAATAATGTTCATAAACATGATTCCAGGTCACTTTAAGTGTTTCCCTTGTATGTTTTTTTTTTTGTTTGTTTGTTTTTTTATTTATTTTACAATTATCAACTTTATCGTTTTCATAATTGCTATCCTTGGCAAATTCTTTTTTTCCATGTCTCTTTTGAATTGTTGCCAACAGGACCTAGAATTAGATCCGATTCGTCTCATATTAATCACTATTTTTTAATTTTTATAGCACTTTTTTGCAGATATTACCGTTTGATTAAAGAAGCAAAACACAAAAAACGCTAAATTGCCAAGAAGTAGTAATATTGAAAGCATTAAAAATGTTGTCAATGGTTCTAATATAGATGTTCAAAGCTACAAAATGTACTTGAATGCACCATGAGGTTATTAGCCATCACCGTAAAAAGTTGTTCAAAAGCGCAATGGGAACAGCAGAAAGGAACAGATGGGGAAACTTTCATGGCGGAACTCCTGACCAAACACCACTGTTGCCACGGCAGCGAGACGTGATGCGCACGCGCGTTTAACAAGTTTGAAACTGGAGACCTAGGAATAGAGTAGAACAGAATATAGATTCCTTTTCTCTTCCCACAATGGAGAAATTCTGGTGTTCAGATTATAGAAAACAAAATGGTCACACAAATATGGACCTCAAACAATGTATAAAAATAACATGAGGGTTAAAAACAAAAATTTTGTTTGAAATTTAATGAATTAAAAAATATATACATATTGTCTTACCATTTACATTTTTACGAACACAGATTATATTTTAAAAACTATAAATTCACATATTTTCTCTATTTTTTTACTCTAATGGCAATCATATCCGTGCATCATCCCTTTTATATTGTTTCGAGTTCTTAGCATCATAGAGCAACAAAATGGAAGGAAAACCACAAGCAATCACATTTCACCTGTCTTGTAATTTGAATTAATCTGTTTTTTTTTATTTTTTTTTTTTTATTCTGAATTGAAATGAATCTTTATTTCAAATTGAACTGTTCATAACTAAGATGACTGTGGTGGCAGGATAACCAGTGTAGAATCGGAGCCAAGGCCTGGAAATAGACTCACCAGGATGAAGTGTTTAAACCAGCATCAACTCAGGGGACGCAGACTGCATGGCCAGTTTTTATATTTTTATTTCAGAGCAGTATTCTTACCCCACCAGCTTTTCAATTTACCATGTAACCACCTACTATCAAATATGAAGTCAGAGTTTGTAGCAGGATGTGATGTTTAAGGATATTTCCCTCATCCATCATCATTAAGGAATGACTGACCAACACATGTTTCTGTTACAAAATTGCACCAGTTTTATTCATTTAAGGCTTCTTAGTTTTTGTTTTTTTACATTTGGCTTTACCCCCATCCACTCCCCTGCCTCTCTGTGCTGCTGCTGTGGGTTTCTGGAACAGAAGAAACCAGTTCAGAATCTCCCATCGGCCCATTCGCCGGGCTTTTAGCCGCATACTTTACTGGCTGAACTGGTTTCTTTAACATTTCACTGGTAACCATGCCATACATTGAAAAAAAAAAAAAGAAGTTATTTCAATAAGAGGAAAACAATTTCCACTTTTCTTTTGGCTGCAGTTGCAATCGTCACTGATGCAAGTCGGGCGTTTTAGGGAACTGCAACAGTTTCTTGGATTAGGATGAGTCTAGCTTTTATAATCAGAGATTAAACATGTAAAACGGTTTATAAAACACTGTAATGTGGGTCTAAGCAGATAAATGGACTAGAGAAGTTTATTATTGCACAACATTTGAGCTCATTACATTTCCTTTGAAAGCATCACACAAACATATCTGCTTATAGCTACATCACAAAGTTTTATTCCATTTATTACATTTTTACAAACTGGTTATAAATGCTCACAACCAAAAATGCTAATTATTAGTACAACCACTACAGTTAAGGCCTCAGTATTCTTTAAAACAAGAGTTTTCCAAACAGACTGTAGATCTGATGTATCCAGAATCTGAGTTTGGCAAATGACGAAAGCTCCTGCAGCCTGCTGTTTGGAGGCCGGAAAGGTCTAAATGCAGCCAAGGCTCAGTTTAATGGCTCATACAAACAGACCGACTATCTCTGAAACAATCCTGCATCAATAAAAGGGGAAAAAAAGAGGAAAATTAGCAGTAAAGAAGTAAAAGGACATTCATAGCTATTTATAAAACACATTCTTAACAAGCTGAAAATAAAATTTCTAAGCAGTGATAAACATTTGCTGTGTTAATTTGTTTTTTAAAGCATACTGTCGCCCTCTAGTGGCAGAAATAAAATCTCCATCAGTTCTCAGGTACAACAATCCCATCGCCATGGCTGCAAACAGACCTTCCACTGCTTCTGAACAGCATGCAACCTGTCACAGCACCTCCTGGAGGTCCAACTGAGTACTTGTCGAAAACAACATGCTACATGACTGACCGTACTGGAGGAGAACCAGAATACTGACAGCAGTACCCCACCGTACCGCAGCGCTCCTGATAGTACAACACTGCAGCAGAACTCACAGAGGTCCGAGGAACCGTCTAAGGAACCGTTCCTGTGAGATGTTCTGTTTTCTTTCTTTGACTCCATCTCAGTTTGATCTCTAATCCCATTTCTGTCTCCTTGGAAACCATTCAGCAGGAAACTGACGTTATCCTGAAATCTATCAAAGCGCTGGGTAGAACCAGGGAGGTCATGAAGAACGACTTCAATGATCATCTTATATCAAAAGGGGAATAAAGTTGTTTCCCTCTAAGCAGAGTTATTAGAAGCTGCTATCAATATGGCTAACATGAAACAGCTCTCCTAGGCCCTCCCAGCTGCTCTCCTGGACCAGTGTGAGTCTGCTGTCTGAAGGCAACACGTTCGCCAATCACAGCAGGTCAAGACTGCGCTCACTGTGCTGCTAACGAGCTAAATACCTGCTCATTTTATCAAACAGCTCCTCCCTTTAATCACAGTTTTCTCTTACATATCTAATGCTCATCAACTCTAAGGCTAAGTTGAAAACTTATTTAAAGCTCTTTAGAGTTTACAGCAACATATAATATGTATTTAAACCCCAGATTTAAAAACTCCATAAGCACACAGTTAGCTACTAGTTTTCTCACTAACTGCTAACTTTAGTCAGAGCTACGTAAATCTAGTAGCTAAAGTTGGCATTGATGATAATAGCTGCTTAAATTTGTTTAAATTGCTAATAGCTAATGTTACCAGTAACTTAATCTACAACAGCTTAGGGTAAACAGTTTTAAATTGTCATTAGCAATGATGCTAACATAGCTATGTGGTGTAAAATTTGGTAGCTATTAAGTTATTAGAGATTAAAACAAATTAATTCAAGGGCTAAATCATTCAATTCATCGGAACTTTATTACTAGCAGGGGAGCATTACTTTTTATCTTTTCATAAATAAATGTTATTTTATATCTAATTTAAGTATGAAGAAAACTGGACTCAGTTATTTGGCACAGTTAGCATACTTTCCACTTTAAACCAAGATTTCTTTGGAAAAATAAGGTTAAAAAGCTATAAACAAAAAAGAGCTAAATTGACACACAGTTCATGGTTCATATATGGTCAGAAATGTTTAAATTTATCTCTTTTGAAATCCAGATTTAAAACTTTTATCTAAAAAAATGCAGAGACTTATTAAAGTATCTCAACTTATCCTTAAAAAGATTATTTAGCCGTGCTGCTGCTGCTGACAGAGCAAATCAAAAAAGTTTTTGAAGATTTCCCTTGATAGAAACGGCTCGTTGTTACCGTATTATTTCATAAATGAGAGAACTGTCAACCTTCTGCCTCCTTGTTCCTTTCAGCAACACAGTGAGCCGTCCCCGTGACCTGCTGCACGCCGTTAGCCCCACCTACCCGAGAATTAAAACTAAAAACATCAAGTGACTTAAGATATTTTTTTTTTTTTTTTTTTTTTTTTTTTTTTTACACAGAATTATAATAAGCACTGCCATAATAATAATAATAATCACTGTAAGGATCCACAGGTTTAACCAGAGCGGTACACACAGACAGCCGTCACCGGGGCAACCGCAGCCCCAACATGGCCGACGGTCAAGCTGCATGCGATTGGAATCAGAATGCTGGAAATTAAAACGAAAGCAAAAGAAAAGAAGAAAAGGAAAAATCAAGAAGCATTCAGCCCCCCCAGCAGAGAGCATGATGGGAACTGAAGTTTTAATCTGGGCAGTTGTTTGGACAGCCCGCCCTCCTCCATCACCATCATCGTCATCTGATGTTTGGTTTTAACGTTTCCAAGGCAACAGTCTCTGCTGTGGGGATTGGAAGTGGTCGTCATGGTAATAGAGGTTTAGCCATGGCTGAAATCGATGATGTCCTGGTTGTGTTAAAGGGGCGTGGCCAGCTGGAAGATGTTCTGTGATTGGTCGGTTTGAAGGTTGTCGGTCAGGTCAGAACTGAGGAAGAGAACAGGAGGGTCTGTAGGCGGCAGTAAAAGATGGAGACCCCCATCCCCCCCCACTGTTAGAGTTCACTGTCTAAGAGCATTAAAGGGTTAATATTACAAAAATATCCTGAGTGAATTAAAAACCTGTTTTCACATATTGATTCATATATGTCCAAAACAGACTGTCGCATGTGAAAACGTAATTTTCCATTCAACAAGGAATGAGAAACTAGGCATTAATGGCATTCATTTACCGGCTCAAATAAGAGGATTTATGGAGTCACTTTTCCACCTTTGGTTGGAATGCTTTTTTAGCTTTGACACCAGGATTCAATCATAAGGTTTATCAGAGGCAACAAGAAATACTAACTTTAAGAAAGCTTCTTTTAAAACTGTTTAATAAACTTATCAGAAAAGGAAATAAACCTTTTCAGACAAAATAAAATGCACTACATTGTAACATGACTACTTTAGGTCTATTCCTTTATGTCGAAAAACTTAAGAACCACATTTACAAAGATTTCTCTTTCTAAAATAGTTCTATGTTGAGATTTTAAGCTGAAAACACTTTAGGGAACTAAACTTAGATTTTAATAAATGAGTTTGTAAACTGCTTTTTGCATCTGTTCAGGTTATCAATGACTAACACTGTTGGATCTAGTTTAAAATAGGGAAACAGGTTTGGGACTCACATATCATTAGAGAAGTTGGCAGTTTGTTTTTCTACGAGTATCTCCTGTAACTGGAGTCTTCCTGTTGATCTGCCGGACGAGGTCGTAAAAGATCTGCAAAAACAACCATAAGCATCAGAATGTGACGGAAGCAGAAGGGAGAACGAGCCGCCGGTGGGCGTGGCCACCTCGTTGACGTTTATCTTGCTCTTGGCCGAAGTCTCCAGGAAGGCGCAGGAGTTCCACTGGCGGGCGAGGCCGATGCCGGACTCTTTGGCCACAACACGCTCCACCTCCAGGTCGCATTTGTTTCCCACCAGGATCATGGGGACCTGCAGCGTTGCATCAGCAGGATAAAGGGAGTTTCATCATCAACAGTAAGAGGCTTGAATCAAGGTTTTCATTTTTAAGGAATTGAAATAAATCAAAAAGAAAATAAATAATAAAATATTATTATTCATATATTTAATAAACCTAAAAAAAATTTTTTGAGAACTTGCTTTCCTTTTGTACCATCTTTTATTACACCTGAAAATAATAATCTATACGATAAATAAATCCAGATTTCGATTTATTAACTTATTTTTTTTCTTATATGCCAGATTTTTCTGAGGTAATTTACTTTTGTTCATTTCCTCCAAAACAAATTTCTATCGCATCATTTTAGAGGGAAAAAGTTGGATCCTGCTAAACCATTTCTGACCAGCAGGTGGCAGCAGAGCTAAAGGTCAAAGCATCTTTCCTCATCTGACCTTTGTTTTCACAATTTTCTGTTTCCTGACACCTGAATTTCCCTGTAAATGGATTCTAAATTAGCACTTGCAGCCACAGCATTAAATATTAGATTTGATGTGATGATAATAAACAACAGTCAGGCGTTTTTGGCAGGTGAATGTGTTGCGTTTGTATCGTACGTCCTCGGTGTCCTTGACTCTGAGGATCTGCTCTCTCAGGTCCTGGAGGTCGTTGAAGGTGGACTGGGCTGTGATGGAGTAAACCAGAGCAAATCCCTGACCATTCTTCATGTACAGGTCCCTCATGGCCGTAAACTGCTCCTATATTAATAAACACAAAAAAAGAGATGGAGTCAGGGGGGGGTGCAGAGGCACGCAACATGCACCTGACCTCAGATCAGATCTTACTGTTCCTGCTGTGTCCAGGATCTCCAGCATACACTGCTGTCCGTCCACCTCCACTTGCTGCAGAAAGACACCGAATCAATCATTTAGCGTTTTACATCAATTATCCCACTTCAATGTTTAAATGAGATCATTTAAACATTAAATCAGTTTCCATTCAGAATTAGAATTCTGTTGTCAGGTTTTTAATTTAATTTTTTTTTAATATATTTTTGAAATCCAAAAACATTTCTTTCTCAGCTAATTAATAAAAAGATTTACAGTATTAACAAAGCAACTGAAAATACACAAGTACAGTTTTCTTTCATCAGCTCAAAAATAAAATCTATCTAAACATAAACAATTGTAGTAAAAACGGTTAAAGGAGAAGAAATCTGCAAGTAAAAAATATTCATAACTAAGCTTGAAACGTTTCAATGAATTGGTATCGGGACAAGCGTGTCAGATAATGGATGGATGGATATATATATATAAAAATACTAAAATGAAATGGCTGTTCCAAGCGTTGCATTTCCAAATTGGTGCACGACTTAACACGAGTGAATAAAGAGAATGTGATTGGTTGTTTATCAAGAGGGCGGGATTGTTGTGGCAGAAGGTTCGCAAGCAAGTTTAATTGTAGCCAGTTCCTCTGAAGCATCTTGCTAACCAGTTAGCAACTTAGTGCTAGTAGGTTCCCAATGGTAAATTCCATTGGGACCAAGTAGCACTAAGTTGCTAACCAGTTAGCATCTTAGTGCTAGTAGGTTCCCAATGGTAAATTCCATTGGGACCAAGTAGCACTAAATTGGTGACTTAGAAACGACACTGTCAAGGAACGCTATGGACAGAGGAAACATGCAAGAGGAGGAGAGTTTAGTGTTGGAGGTCGTGGATGAGTCTCCTCCGTCATCCATTTTTTATTTAGAGGAGGAAAACGGGGATGAAGATGTTGTGGAAGAGGACGCCAGCGCGGCAGAAGCTTGGTTTGGTGTAGAAGGCTTCCAGCCGTACATGTTTGAGCCCTTGCCTCACAACGCTGCCAGTTCTGTTAGCTCTACGCCTGCTGAAGACACAGACGTCCATCCCCATGAACACTGGGACAGAACTCAGTGGGAAAGGAAATCATTCTGATTTCAACCGTTGCGTATATTAGCTGCGACATGAATCAAGATGTTATGACCGAAAAAATGTGATTGACAGATGACCGTTGATATATGATTGGCTGAATTTAGGTGTTCAAGCTGACGTATGACTAACTGACCTGCAGAAGATTACGAAAAACAAACACATTTTAAGACAGGTTTTATTTTTGAATAGAAATTTTCTAAATTTTGGGACAACATGGTCTGATAAAGAGTACATTTATATACAAGCCAGAATGATTTGACATTTAAAATTGACTTCCGTACGACTTTAAGGTCTAAATACATCAATAATTAATAAATATATAACACTTTACATTTTAAAAAAAATTGCGCAAGATTGAAATATATGGATAAAAATAAATGTACAAATATAAGAATTAATTGTATTTACCTAAAATAAAGGTTTATAGAAAAATAAATTATAATTATTGGACTTATTTAATAAATAACCTTTGTAATATAAAACTAGTAAAAAGCTTAAATGAAGTAATAAAAGTAGGAAACTACCGGTATTGTAATGATAGATTTATGTCTTAATGAAGTCCGAAAAACCTTCCATTTACCAAGTTACTGAACTCGTTTTAAATGTCTTCAGATTATTTTTTTATTCTACTTTAGTTTGTGGATGCTGAAAGAACCGCCTACTTAAATAAGTTAAGACAAAACTCAACAAATATAAACCATTATTTACAATAAAACCTTTATTATCAATAAATGCATGAACAAATATTTCCGTTTTCAGTTTTGCTATTTAAAATCAATCATATTTTAAGTATTATTCCAAATGTTTAGGTGGAAATGTTAATTTACTAGATGAATCTCCTTTTAGATTATTTCTGTATCTTAATATCCTGGATTAGGACGTCATTCTCACACGTAAACGTAACGATGTCGTTAGGCCGAGTGTGTCCCTACCTTTCTGTAGGAGTCCTCTATCGTCGGGTCGTACTTCTCCACAAAGATTCCCTGAACAAACTGGACCGTCTGAACACAGAGACAGGAGGAGGAGGAGGAGGAGAGAGAGGAGGATTATTAATGGAGCTCTGTTCTGCTCTCCATTGTGACTCATCAGAATGTTAATTATGTGACAGATCTCTATTATATCAGATGGATTAAAGCTCTTCGTTGTAGTGAGTCTGATTTCAAATTTATTTACCAAAATACAGAAAAAAACGGGAAGTGGGAAAATCAAAAACTCTAAACTTTATTAGTTTCTACTGAAAATACACTGAAACCCAAACCACAGGTTGATACAAACCAAACCTTATTACTCTGGTGGGAAAGTTTCTGTTTTCATGGACCTAAACTTTCTGTCTGTCTCTTTTCTTTTATTGTTCTTTCATTACAGGACGTCTCTGTCCTGGATTGTCCCTTCCTGTCCTCCACAAACTTGACCGTCCTTCAGAGCCAGCCTGTGAAAACCTGAATCCAAACCGATTCTTTTGCTCTGTTCGAATTCATGGGCTGCGTTCTTGGAAGGCCAGATTCGAAGGACGATTACGTCATAGTGCGGCGCTGAGGTCTGGTCGGATTCCAAGACTCCTCGTTATGCGGCCTTAAAATGCGTCCTCCTTTTTGCCCGATTTGAAGGACGGGTTCAATGTATCCTCGCTATCCTTGGATATCCCAGGATTCAATGCGAGACCAAGAAAGCCGGCTGCTCCATGATCAAACAGTGGTGAATATTGGAAGTTCAGTTTAATATAATACAAGTATTCGAATATTTCTGTCTGAAATTAATGAAAATAGTTGTTTTAATGGTTATAGAGTCAGATATGTGGCGGTAATGTTTGGTTTGTCTAAAGGTTTTTATCTGTTACTGTGTAAATTGGTTTGGCTGGAATTTAAGGACAGATTCTAATATATCTGCAGTGTGGGAACTATAAATCTGATAGGATTAAATTTTTTAATTGCTATTTTGCACAATATGCTTAACTAAGTATTTTTTCGTTGTTGAATATTAGAGATTTTGCAGATCTTTTTTTTATACATACATTGTTTAGATTTACTTATATATTTCTAACCCTTTTATAGAACAGAATAGAAAATCTCTTTATTGTCCCACAATGGGCAAATTTACAGCAGCAGAAAGATTATTGAAAATGGTCACACAAATGTGGACCTTAGAAAAATGTATAAGAATAACATAATAGGGAAGAGTTAAAATATAAACAATACAATTCTGTAAAGTGTTTTAACAATATAAAACTGGAGAATAAATAACCAATATGCAGCTATGGACATTTTTACAGTAATGGATATTTGAAAATAGCAGCAACATCAGAGATGTGCAGAATGACAGCAGCAGGTTATTTAACTGACTAAGGTTTCTATCATTACATTTGATTTGATTTGTTCCTGCTCCCGGTGGTTGGAACCTTTATTCCATTCTGGATTCTTATGAATGTAGTCTTTGATCACTTTATAATAATAACAAATTAAGATTTAACCAGTTTTGAAAAGTTGGTATTTAGTCTTTTCCTGCTTTGTATGTCAACTGTCATGGTTGCTAGGCGACAGAGCGTACGGAGCGTACGTAAAAGCCGCCGAAGGCTGGACCTGTTTGAATTGACAGCCAAAACTCTTCCGGTCTCCTTATTTTCGAGGACTTCGAAGGACGGCGTCCCTGGAAGACGCAGCCCACGAATTCAAACAGAGCCATCATCTAAGAGGAGAAGCTGCTGGATTCTCTCAAGAGAAACGTTTTGAATTCTTATTCATCTAAAGGTAATTTACATTCTTATCAGTTTGTTTTTAGGTTCAGGTAAAGTTATTAAAGGTTGGTTACAGATTTTATAGCCTTTAATTCTAATATCAAGAAAACTCATTGAAGTGAGTTGGGGAATTAATGAATTTTAGGAAGCAAACTGAATAACCCCTGAGTCACTTTAAGGAAAGTTCCTTCAACATGTTAAGGAACTGATGATTCATTTATTGACATGACAGCAGAGTCAGACTCCAGGCTGTGTTTGGGACTTACCAGCGCTGACTTCCCGACGCCTCCTGATCCTAAAACAACCAGTTTATATTCACGCATCCTGACTGTCTGTCTGCTGGGCGAGAGAGAGAGAGAGAGAGAGAGAGAGAGAGAGAGAGCAGGTCAGAGCAGCCAATCAGAGAGCAGATGACAACACCTGGCAGGTTAACTCAAAACAGCTCTGCTCGGGTCATGTGATCGCACAGCTGGTGGACTTGTCTCCTTCCTGGTTACTGTTGCTATGCTGAAAGCCTGCAGCGTCACGGCAACATGACAAACACACAGGAGGGCCCCACAGAGAGCTGACCCAGACAGAGAGCAGAAAACGGACCCAATCCACTAATAGCTTAAAGCTTTTTATCACAACAAACAAACAAAACTCAGTTTCAAAGCAGATTTTTCTTCCCATAAAGTTTGAATGTAAACCTGTGAAATGAATATTTAGAAATAAAGTCTACTAGAAGTAAAATAATACTAAAGTTCTTCCACAAAACCTACATCAAGACAGATGATAATAAAAATACTTTTAAAGATTCTTTTATTACATTTATTCGTCTATCATTTGATATTTTGATTCTAATGCAAGTAAAAATCTTGAACTGACTCAAATAGTGAAGAAAAAAAAAAACACTGAAAACTGGATTTACCAATAATAACTCTAAAAGTCAAGAAGGAGGAAGTTACTTTAACAAGAGGAAGATGAACTTTAATATTGTGAAAAATAAAGAACAATCAGTGAACACTATGAACTTTTGACACTCTGCATCTTTCCACCTTAAATAACCCAAAAAATGTGAGCAGAAACGTTCCTTTAATGTCTCCTGCACTTGTTTCTAAATTTAAAATAAACTTAATCTGAAATGAGAAACGGCCGTAGGGTCCTCGCTCCTCTCGCTGCTGATGGGGCCCACTCAGGTCGCCATGGAGACGAGATGGTTGTGTGTGATAATATTTCCTTGTAAAGCAGACTTTTCCACAGCAGAGCAGAAGTTCAACCATTGAAGGATAAAAATCATATAAACACTTGGGTCATAATGAGAGATTATCTCAGATTAGAACCAGATAATTTTCCCCTCATCCACGATCCTCAAATTCATCCAAACCAAGAAGTCTGTCGTTTCTTCTAGAGTTAGAAGCAGTGAAGCTAGAAAAGCTGCTCTAACAGACAAAAAGCTGTGGAACTAAACGCTTCCTAGACTGATTAATCAGCCTTCAGCACCAACAGCTGCTCCTCCACAGTTTAACGAACAGTTTTCATCACTTAGGGGAATTTAACCCGGTTGAAGCAGTTAAGTCACTTTTATCTCCTAACTTTTCCTTCGACCCGTTTAGAGGCGGCCATGTTGGATCATCGTCCTTCTCCTCCGACAAACGTTTGACTTTTAAACCTTCAGCTCTGACGATATTCAGATTAACACTGATTAGCAGCTCACATCCTCCTCTAATCTCTAGGTAACAGTAACCAGGCAACTGCTCCCAAACTTTCTTAAACTACCCAGAAACACCTGCACAGTTGCATAGCAACGGCATCCCATTTTAACCCTGTATAAGTAGCTGTGTTGTTGGGAGGTTTCCAGTCTGACCACAGTGAGCCATTCCTCACAGAAACAAACTGGTTTAAAGTGGTTTTCAATGTTTAAAGGTCCATATTATTGGATAAAGTGACATCTGGTGGTGTGAATGGTGAACTGCAACCACAGATTTAATCAAACACCTGATTTTTCCAACCATTTAAACTAAATAAAATAGGATTTTTTTTGGAAAACATGATTTTAAATAATCATGCAAGAGTTCTTAGGTCCAGTTTGACTTTTATTTATTTATTTATTTATTTCAGGAATGCTAAATGAACCACTATTCACTCACATGCATCTGTTCCTGCATTTTATGGCTGCAGCGAATCATTTAGTGTTGAACGGAGGCCAGGAAAGGAGTTTAATCTGATTCTCTCCTGAAGAAGGAATCTCTGGGAGCAAGCCTGAACTAGACAGCCGTGATCTCCAATCCTTCCCAAAGCATCAAGACGCATCATTTAGGAACAGCCGACAGCGATGAAATCCTTTCCCTCCATCGTTAAACACCAATGGATCAGTCAGACTGAGAAGGTTTTACATGGACATTCATATCCTGGAGTAGAAGGTGGAAGTTTCTGCTTCCCGACTGTACCTGAACGCATCAGCATAGATTCCAGCGCCTTAGGGTTTGAAAAAGGGCTTGTTTATCTGAAACGCTCTTCAGGTTGAGACGACAAGTCTGGGCGGGTCAGACAGATTACAGCGAGGCGCTGAGCAGAAGAGCAGGAACTACCAACCCATCCCGGAAAAAAACAAACATCTGGAGTTCCCCTGGAAGAAAATCGCAACTAAAGCTCCGACTAGCAAACGCACAAAACGTCACGACTGGAAGAAGGAAGCTAAAGAGCTTTATCAGTAAATAATAAACAGAAGAGCAAAGCGAAGCATTTTACTGTTTATGTTCTGAAACAGCAGACTACTTCCTGCTTAAAAGATTCAAATTAAAACACCACTACTTTAATTAATTTGGATTTCACTGCAATCTGTTGCTCTGAAAGTGAAATAAAGAGCCTGAGATGAGCTTTTAATAAAAGAACCAGCTTTAATTCACACAATTTACTGATGGAGAGGGAAAAAACGCAGAAATAAGTCTTATTTATACGCATAAATAAGGCTTAAAGAGTGAATTATTTCAGTTCTTATTGGAGCTACATTTACAGAAAGCTAAAAGGTTTATTCATAGAAATCTGAAGTTAGAGTTCAGATCTATTATCCCCAGATCTGTTCTGATCCACCAACAGCTGCAGCTTTAAAACCAGAATCTCCACCATTTTCCATCAGTAGCTTCTAGTTTTTAGGAGCATAATCTGATCAATGTTATCTATATTGTATCCTTTGGTTCAAAATAAATGAAATCAGATTTTTTCCTAATTCAAAGCAAGACGTGGGACCTCATATATAACGAGAAATCGTTTTTGTCCAGAAATGATCGCTGCAGCACAAAATGCTCAGAGTTTGAGGGAAACTCGGCTTCGCTTCATTAACGGAAGAAAAACTGAAGCAAACCGATTTAAACCCGATTTGACTCCTCTAAGTTCATATGTTCTGGTCCACGCTTTCACTTCCTGCTTTCTGCTCTGCTGTAAAGACTGAACATATTTTTAATAAAACTAAAAACAGATGCTGAAAAGATCCGGATTGAACCACATTCCCAGAAACCTGCAAAACACGTTCACTGTTCAGTCATTAGTAATACTCAAATAAACGATTTTAATCACATTTGATTGTTAATATAAACATAAACACTGGGAGGAAATAAGGTTTATTTAATAGAATAACCTGCCAGAGGTATCAGGAGGAAGTGTTTTGAAAATAACTTTAAATAAAAAAAGATTTCTGGATCTTTCTTATAATAGTTGGGAATAAATTGTGTTTTTCAGACCTGAAGCGCTTTAATTCAGAGCAAAAACGGATTTTATATTAAACAAACAAGCCTGACGCCGATGAAAACAGGGTGGATCTGATCGTTTCCCGACAATAATTTACAGAAAATCAGTCAAATTGAGCTGAAACTGAAGCAACAGAAAGACGGTGAGTCCAGTAGGACCTGCAGCTCTGATGGAAACGGTTTAACTTCTGCTTCTCTGCAGCTCAGAGAAAAAAGAACAAATTTTACTTCACATATTTAATAAAAGTTTGGTTTTCAAACTGCAGCAGCCAGCCGGAGCGATTGGAAAAACACCTCGACTTCAAGCTCAAATGTGAGAAGTTGTTGTTTTTAGTCAAAACTTCCTCATTATTAGTTGAAGCTCACAGATTAAAACCATAATAAACATTTTCTGTAGTTTACAGATAAAGGCTGATAGAATAATCCAAGTAATGAAAGATAAACTTTAAGATCAACGTTTTGTTTCCTTCATGTTTGGTCTGAAGACGTCAGCTTAGGATGAACAGGCCCGGAGCATCATACTACCTCCACCATGCCTGACTGTAGCTCTGCTCTGGTTCTGAAACGCTCGTCCTTCTGGGTCAGATAGAAGCGGACACACGCCGTGACATCATCAGGATGTTCTCTGGCTAAATGTCAGATGGGTCTTTGTGTTCTTCTGGGTCGCTGTTTCTGAAGTCATTTTAGTTTCTCATTGTTGAATCATGACCTTTGACCTCAACTGAACTAGTTACAGGGATGATTTCTGCTCCGATTCTGTGGATCATGGTTCTCAGCTGCTCTTTTCTATTTCAGATCAGGGCAGGTCCTGGATCCTTTAGCCTACTTCATGTTGTCGGACAGGTGCTGCTGAAGGAAATTCAACTACTTAGTGATGAGGCCTGGGTGTGGCTGTTCAAACTGAACCAATATGTCGGACTTTAGTGATTCCGTTAAAGGAAAAACCTTTATCACCACCCAGGGAGTAATCGACTATTGAAAAACATCCTTCATGGTGGATAGTTTGGCTTGATTTTATGACTGAGTTAAAATGAGCAATAAAAACAGAGAGCATTGGTTTAAACTGAGGACATTCTTCACCTGCACAGACTTGTATTTGGTTTTTCTGTGTGGTGTTTCTGGCCACCATCTGCAGTGTTTATATGTGACACAGAGAGACAGCAGAAGTTTATTAAAGCTGTTTTATTTCATGGCTCTCATCATGCAGCTGCTTCCTGTCCTGGCTGGGTGTGAGAGGAGGCCAGGCTGCTCCAGATCTGCTCCAGTCTGTGGAGGCAGATGGACCTGGATCAGGCTCCACTAGGTGGGGCCTGTAGCTGCTCTCTGCTCTGCAGAGCTGAGGGGAGAGCAGAGCCGCTGGCAGACACTGAACTCCTCACTTCCTTTCTTTCTTTCTCCTCCAGCAGAGCAGCGGGGCTTCCTCAGCTGCGCGGCCGCCCCACAGCGCTCCCTGCGCGGACTGCTCCTGCAGCAGGCCCCGCTCCATCGGAGGACACCATAGAAAGTGTAAACTAGATCAGAAACATTCCTGTAGAGATCAGAGCCCCTCTGATGCCAAGCAGCTGTCTAACATCCGACATCTGTCTGTCTATCTGTCTGTCTGTCTGTCTGTCCGCCGGTCGCTGCTTCCGCAAACCCAGCCCAGATCGGTCCGGTTCGGTACCGGCCCGTCCGCCTCCCAGGCTGCTTCTGGCGGACTGAACCAGCCCTCCTGCGACCGGATACTAACCTCCACGCGTTGAATGGCGGATTAATTTCAAAAAACGAGCAGAAAAAGAGGAAATCTGTAACGGGAGTACTTACAATCATCCACCCGTCCGCTGTGCTGCGCCTCGCTCTCTCTCCTGCTGGCTGTGATGCTCTCTCTACCAGAGCCGCTCCCTCCTGCCGCTTCAGCTCTCTGACGTCAAGTGTGACGTGGTGAATGTGGGAGCTTCCGGAAAGTTTCTTCAAAATAAAAGTATTGACATGTACGGAAGAGGATCAGGGCTACTGAAAAAATAAAAAAAGTGAACTGATTTTTAAATATTATTTCAGTTTAAGATGGGAAAAAGTCAGAATTCTGACTTTAATCTCAGAATTCAGATTCCTTCTTAGAATTCTGACCTTAATCTAAGAATTCTGACTTTTTTTTTCCACAATCCTGATTTTCTTCTTAGAATTCTGACTTTCATCTTAGAATTCCGACATCTAAGAATTCTGACTTTTTTCTCAGAATTCTGACTTTTTTCTCAGAATTCTGACTTTTTTCTCTGAATTTTTATTTTTTCAGTGGCCCCAATCCTCTTCCATAGATATACTGTAAGTTCAAAAAGAAAGTGGGGGAAAAAGCAACATGTTACATTTAATACGTTACATAGTTTAAATCAGCAGTGCGTGTTTGTAAGTTAAAATCAGTGAATTTAAATTCTTTTGACTCATTAGCATCTTTAAATGATCAGTGAGGCTGCAGGCTGGAGCAGCTGCCTGCAGTGTTTCCTTACAGTAATACGGTCCTTGGTTCAAATCCCATCCAGGATCTTTGTCCATGATCCCCAAATGCATGTTTAATCTGGAGGCCTATGAGATTAATTGGTTTAGTGAAAAACTAAATATGTTTTTAATTGTCTTTCATTCATATTAAGCTTGTAGGTTTAGCTTGTAAATAAAGCTAGAATTAACAAAAGATACAGCAGATCCCTTGTAAATAAATAAAAAAGCCAGTTTTGATGCTGGATTATATGATTAATATTAAAGCCTTTAATCCCAACAACAGTACAGTTATTTACGTTCATTTAAAAAAATGAAACACTATTTTAGTGGTTTTATTGTAGTGTTGGGAGATTTTCCAAATGCTTTAGTTTGTAAATCTATGAATTATTTTGGGTGATGTTTTGTTTTCTTTGTGAGTCTTATTGAGTAAAAAACACCAACAAAAGAAATCACACAACGAGAATAAGAATTAATGAAATCGTTGTTAATGTGCTGCTCCTGTTTTATGCTGTAACACTTTATTTTGAAGGCAGGAGGAAAAACTTCCGGTTTTGCTCTAATTTTGTTGTTTACCACCTTTTCTTCAGTCTCAGTTACATCTGGTTCCCGCTTCCTGGAGTAAAACACAACTTGTATCTATTTTAGATGAGTTTTATTTCAAATTTTAGACTATTTACAACATTAACAAACATTAAACTGTCAACATGTATCCATCAGCTTTTCTTATGATAGAGTCAGATCAGTAATTTAACCAACAGAAAATGTGTTTTTACATTAATGGAAACTAAGAACTTCTCATTTATACATCTGAAGAGCTGCAAACAGAGGATTAGAGGTGTGGCGTCCCACAAGGCTTTATTCTAAGCCCTAATGTAGATTCATTGAAGTCTGGGATTATGGAACATAGTGCAGTTGTTTATTAGCCAGGGGAAAAAAATATAAGAATTGGCAAGTTTTAATTCAAAATAAAAAAGCAGATTAATTTCAGGGAATAACTCTGAGGAAACAGATGACCAACCTCCTATGGAGAAGCAAACATTTTGCTGAGTAAACTGGAATAGAACCTAAACCTGAACCGCTTTCTAATCTGCGTGCTTTTAGATTATATAAAGGTCATATTAGGGACACTATGAGGGATATCATGATTAAATAAGTTGTATTACTGTTTTTGTTGCTGCTGCTTTGTGAAAAGCTTTAGGGTTGATATTTAACAACTCTATATCCCTTCTGGATAAGACTAGACCTCAGGGCGCTGTTCTCGGCTCCATGTCCTTTTTAGTTTTGTTGATGACGTCATTATATTTTGTCTCAGATTTTAGTTGTTTTTTTTTTATTATAGATATGCCGCTCATCCGGTTCAATTTGCATGTTTTCTAAACCAAAACAAGTCTTTGTTTCTGGTCTCTATAAAGCCTCAAACTCAACTCTATTTCTGACATTTTGAATTGAAAAAGCTTCCAGGATGGGAAGAGAAACGTCTTCAAACTTGAAAACAAAGTCCAGTGGATTGTTTTTCAACTTTCTTGGAATATACTTTACTAACTTCAACTAAAGTATTAATTGTGATCTAAATAATGAATCTTTTACTAGATGCAACCACCTTTTGTATAGAAATATCAATACATAAAAGATGTGTTTAGAAAATAACTGATGGATAAACTCAGTAGCTAATCGGTTAAACAAACTTTTTTTAACCCATTAATAAAAAAATATGAATAAAAGCTTCTTATTTTACTATAACTCTTGACTTTTACGTTGAGATGTTTTGTTGGTGAGCGAGCAGAACCTGTCAGAATTTTGTCCTTCCTGTTAGCTGTTGAAGCCAAACATTTTGTGTCAAACAGACCCTGAAACGACGAACAACCAGCATGTGTGGGAGGGAGCAGAGCATGCCGGAGCGTGTTGACACCAACACGTCTCAACCCTCACACACGTGTCATGTTCCTGTTGCTTACGAGTGCTCAGTTACTGAACCAAATCTACGTCCAGCGGCCTGAAGCTGGAGTCCGAGCCGTCAGCTGACGCCCTGAAGAACAAGGTGTTTTCTGCAGAGATCCAGTGTCGTGAAGCCACACCTAAACAGGAAGGAGTCACCAAGAATAGAGTGGACCTCCACCCAACCAGCTTCCCTTCCACTGACACACACTTCCTCTAAGTCAGTTTGATGCTTTATGTAAATTCCTGCTTTTGCTTTTTTTCAGTTAAAACAAAGAAATCAGGATTTTAAGTGAAGAAGTTATTAAGACTCATGTTTTTTTGGCTGTTTTCAAAACAAACAAGCACATTTTGTTTGTTTCTATGGTTCAAGTTTTGATGTTCAACTGATTCAGAGTTAAAAGCTTAAAATAATCTGTTCCCCTTTGGGAATATCCTAGAAAACCAGACATTATTTGATCCTTCTTGAGCTTTTTAGTTTTATTTTCCCAATTTAAAATGTTCAACTGAACTGAAGGTTTTCTGATTCTCTCCTATCAGATGTTAAAATATTCTTCTCTCCCAGACGGCATCACTTTTTCTGAAAAGACGAGGCGGCCCATCAGAGCAGAATAAATTACTGAGCTTCAAAGAGGTAAAAACATCAGCATGTCAATGATCCAGACCCGGGCGCACCGATACCGACTCGTCGATTCAGATGTTGCTAAGAGACCAGATGAATGAGCATCATTTGGTTTGTTTACCCTCTAACGAGTTTCTGCCTCATTTAAGCAGCCAATCAGAGGCGGTGGCAGCCGTACGAGGAGAGTCATCTCCTCTGATTCTTGGGATGAGGAGGTGGAAACATCAGGAAGCAGGAGTTAAACATCAGGTGAAGCACAGAGGATCTGGTTTATTGCAGCTTATAATTCTTAGATTTAACTTGTCATTAAATTGAACTTTGGCTCCCCCTGCTGATCTTTGAGGAATGAAATGAAATCATAATTCTTTATTTACCAAAAAAATCCTCCAGATTCCATTTAAGTTTCAAGGATCAGTTTCACATTTGATTCCTGGTTCTGAGGTGTTTTTGGACGACCTCTCAGCGCCGCTCAGTAAAGTTCTGAAGAGGCGATGATCTCATTTATCAGCTCATGCTCAAACACGCCGAGTTTGCTCACCACAGTGAGGCTGGATGACTTCCAGTTTCACCACAAAAATATTTCCTAATATCTTCTCCCTTGAAGCTGACCTCAAGGGTCAGAAGGGAACTATTTTTGCAATATTTTTACAGTATTTCCACTGAGAATGATAGTATTAGTATAAAGGTTTTCATAGGTTCCTTACTACGTGGAGGTTTTCTTTAGAAATGGAATGCTTATGGACATTTTCTTTGGTCGATAAACATAAAAAAAAATTACATATTACAAAATGGAACAACAGAGGACTGACCCAATTAGAAAGAGAATCCCATAAAAGGGTTCATTGTGGATCAAACAGACTCATTTAATGCTACATTTTCCCTGGTTGTTTGTTCTCCCATCAGTCAATGGCTGGTTTCTGCATTTTAAATCTTCTCTGACTTTATTACTGTGATGCACTTTTAAAACATTCAAACTATCAGTCTCTATTATGGAGTTCCTCAGGGCAATGTTCTCAGCCCCATTTTATGTCTACTGTCCGTTTTGTGGATGACCGTGTTGTATTTTATTTTTAGTGGATAAGCTTTACACCTTTTAGATTAAATCTTAATTGTAAATACCCACTTATGGTGCATAGAAATGGAAATAAATACTGATAAGGATTTTATAGGTTCCTAACTAAGTAGTGGATTTTCTCTGAATCTTTCTCTTTAGAAATTGAACGGTAATTCATCTCAAATTAAACTCAACCAAAGGATTATAAACACAGACCAGAGCATTCAGTGAGGACTTTGATGGATCAGGGCAGTGCTTCCTATATGAACAAATATATTTAAACCTCCCAACGCCAAAGCTTTGCTCTATTCTTACCCAGACTGATATAGATCCAGTATCCATAATCACACTGACCATAGCAGGAAGCACGGTGATGGCAGCTAAAGGTTCTTTGCCGGTGAATGAAGTGGATGACTAGTTTGACATGAAGGAAACATCAATGGTGCCAGACAGATGGATTTCTAGTACCAGGGGGAGGCGTCATCGGCTGCAGGTCTGAGACAATCCTGATAATCAATCTGACTGATGATCTCTAGCATGATTTAACATCTATTGAACAGAAGTGGCACCTATCTGAAGGAGCAGGAGGAAAAGGGGCTAAAATGTCTGGAGATAAACCAGACTGGAAGTTATTTGTTCCTAACAGCCAATAAGTGCCGACATGCTGGGATTTCAGTGTGTTTTTGCACATGTTTTATTGTTTTATCTTAAGTAGTTTCATAATAAATGTTTAATAGAAAATGGAAAGGTAACTAGAATTTGATCAAATTTAGGATTTTTTTAATGCTATTAAAGTCACATTACTTTCTATTTCGATTTGGCTGTCATGTTTCCAGATGTCCGTGTTGGAATTGGCTTTTTTTTTTCTAATCCTAATCCTGACTCTGCCTAAACCATCGCATTAATGTACGTTATATTTAATGATTGTAATCCCACAGGAAGACGTTACAACAGGCATGCAAACGAAGACAAAAAGCAGCCGGAGTATGTAGGCAGGCAGAAATGGACCCATTTTTTATTTTTCTCGGGTGATAAACAGAGGATTGTCCTGACCAGACCATACCAGCTTAAACCGGTCTGGGCCAGGTTTACCCACATTAGACTAAGATAAGAGCAACACAGTAGAACCAAAATCCAACCACAGTTTACCAGATTAAACCAGCTGGAACTGGCTTAAGGCAGCTCAAGTCAGTACAGCCAACAAAAAAAACACTTTCTTTTACTCTACGTAACCATGGCAACAGCCAGCGTGGTCCAGTCAGGTCTGGTCAGAAGGAACCTGGTCCAATAATCTCTCCTCTTTCTTCCTTTCCTCTCAGATTGAAGAAGGGCACATCTACTTAGCCAGAAGAACAACTGAGAAGCCGATTGGTCCACGAACAATAAAGCCCCGCCCATCAGTTCTCTCTCTCTCCCAAAACCTCCTATTGGTTGCCGATATAATTTTCAAAGAAAGAGCTTTCTCCCATTGGTCACCACAGCCTGAGGCAGGAGAGGCTGATTTCTTTTGGATATTTTCCCCCTATTGGTCCATTTAGGTAACTTGCTAACTCTCAGTCACTCAGCAGCGGCCAATCAGGTTACAGTACCTGTGGAACTTTCTGGAATTAAGTAGAAAAGAAATAAAAGAAAAAAATGCACAGGAAGATCAGCCAATCATTTGAACCCATGTGAGTAGCTTTGTTTTTCTAGGTTTTTCTTTTCGAATCGTTTTTGTCCGTGTGAGCCGTCCGATAATCTTCCTCCTTTCTTTTCCAAACGCAAAAATCAGTGCAATGCATCATGGAAACAATCGATCGCTAGGAGAGGGTGTATCACTATAACTCTGTGTGTGCGTGTGTGTGTTATGTTGTTATGGAAACATGCTGCGGGGTTAGCGTTCCAGCAGCGGGATGGTGCATCATGGTAATTTGCTCTGTCCTCGCATTTAGCTGGTGTCCATGGACTCCATGTTTGCGGAGCTGGAGTCTCTCTGGATGGAGTCGAAGATGGCCGCTAGCTCCTGATTGGATGAGATCTGAGACTGGAACTCCGACATCAGCGGCGACTTCTCCGCCTCGGGGATGGTCAGCAGCGCCACAACCGCTCGCATCGCCGACCGCTTCAGCTCGTCCTGTTTCTCGAACTCTTGCTTCACAGAGTTGGCCTTCACCTGCAGAGAGACGCCATTTTTATTCTACTGGTGGGAAACGGTTCACAAAACAGAGTGGCTTCAGTTTAGACACTCTGCTGCACCTCTCCAAATTGTAGGACACCGCAGACAGGAGGCCTCTGATTGGTCAATTCTATATCCCTATCTACACTATGCATTTTTACTGTTTCGTACCTTACCAGCTTGTTTTGTTTGTATGACCGCCATTGTGGGAAACGACTCGTGAGGATGGACCAGCTAGAAGATGGAGGTGCGCCAGAACGCTGGGACCCTTTGTCCACCTGGATTCCCGCTCTTTTTCACCCTCTTGTCCCTCTGTTTTCGCACAAACTTGCCCCCAATACCTCGCAATTCTCGGCCGTATCTAGACCCACAGCTAGTTCATGATCGTCCCTCTTGCGTTGTGGCATGGAATAACTTAGAGCAGACCACGCTTTAATATTGGGCATAAATCAAAAATATCTGCGACAAGCTCATTGCATCACACACATCACATTAAGAACAGTTTCTTATTAAATTTCTCTAATTTAATTTAATCTCAGGTTTTTTTCAGTCTGAAATGCTCTAATTCTCTCTAAATCCGAGTGTTTCCCCCTACAGGCCCGTTGGTCAGGATGTTTTTCAGTACAGTTGTTTTTGAACGTACCTTAGTGGTGCAGGTCGCCCTCAGTGGTTCCACCAGTCTGTCCAGTCTCTGCAGAACAGCACTGGGACAAAGTGACGACAGTCTAGCCAGCATCAGGAAGGTCAGCATCTAGAACAGAACCAATGGGAAGTGAAGCACGAGTCTCTGAAACTGATCACACATGGAGGAAACAGAATGAGGGTTTGGGGCGACGGACCTTGATGTCGTAATGGTCCTTCAGGCCGTCCTCCACATGGTTCAGGAAGGTGAAGATGTCGAGTCGGTCCAGGCAGCTGTCCAGCAGAGTGTACATGCACTCAAACGCCGCCTTCCTCAGGTCCAGCCCATCGTCCACCGTGTGTTTGAAGGGGCCCATCTCCACCTGCACACAGCCCACACCCACTCAGTCAGCGCAAAGCCACGCCCACCAGCAAACCCGCTCCGTTGCTGCTCCCCTCACCTCTCGGATCAGCTCCTTCCTCACTTTGGTCTCGTTGTAAAGATGCGGTAAAACTGAGTCCAGCAGTTCTCTGATCAGACTCGGTTTATTGTGGGCAGCAGAGTTAAACGTTACCAAGGCAACGCGGCGCACGTTCAGGTCTGGGTCTTCCAGCGTTTTCAGGAAATCACCTGAAAAAAAAAAGATTGATTTATTTAAGCTTTGATTCTGTTGTCCTCTAGAACCCAGACGTCCTTCTGAGTCCAGTGGTTCTCTGGATGTTTCCATCGCAGGACGGATTAAAACCTGACAACCCAGCAGGAAGACCATCCACTCAAACAACTCACTGTTTTTGTTCTGGGATGTCTCCTCCTAAAGTGCACAGGGTTCTTAGACAGTTTCTGACAATATTAAGGTTTAAAAAAAAAAAAAACAATCAGGATAAAACTGACAGTTCATTAAAGAATTGATAAATCTCAATTCAACAATTAATCTACATTTAATAAACTGAAGAACGCGGTTACAAACGGCAGAGATGTGAACATTAACATGCAGGTAGGCAGCTTGAAGACAAGGAGATCTCCACACTGAGGAAACATCGCACTGCTTCTGGATACTTCCACAGAAAAAAATAAATAAAGTCAAAGCAGCTGCAGTACCTATGCAGTTCTTCAGCAGGGGGTCGATGGGCTGCGGCTGGTCAGAGATGGTGAACTTCACCGCCGTAACTACGGAGCTCCTGGCGTACGATGAACCTGCAGAAGGAAACATCTGGATCAGATTCCTGCAGCCGGGTCAGAAGTTAGTGAAGACGAGCCGTTTGAACCACCTGACAGCAGGTATCCCTTGAGGCGGGGCAGCAGGGTTTCGGGGTCGATCAGCGTCAGTTTGCCCAAACACTCGGCCACCACGTTCCGAGTCCCCTCCTCCTGACACTCGCAGTGTTTGAGCAGCAGAGTCCAAACCGACTCCACGTAGGGCTTTAATCCCGACACGGACGCAGAGCCTGGAGAGACGCTTGGACACGTTAAAAACCAACCAAACGCTCTTCAGCGGTTCCCTCAGAGCTGGAGCGGCGGTTCTTACTGATAATCTCTTTGAGGGAGTGCAGCAGCAGGTACTGCCTCTTGGAGGAGGAGATCTCCTGCAGCACGAAGGGCAGATACTCTGGAAGGTTCCCCACCGCGATGCTGCCCAGAGCGTAGGAGGCTGCAGACTTCACCTGCAGCGAGGCGGAGCGTTCAGTCCGTTTACAGTGGAACCATCACCAGCAGCTACAGAACCAGAAGCTTACCTCTTCACTAGAGGAGGAGAACGCGTCCAGGATGACCGTCTTCAGCTCTGGTTGGCCGCTGAGGTCCACATGGTGTCCCACCTCGCCCAATGAGAGCAGAGCCAGCAGTCTGATGGAGTCTGTGGAGCGACTGTTCTTCACATCCTGTCAGCCAGAAGGAAAACCGATCAGACTTAACGCTCTTTTAATGCTCTTAGAAATCATTTAAATGTCACCTAAAAGTACCCATGACTCTCATTCATATACATCATGCCCCAAATTCCTCGTTCTCCAGCCACTTTTGGTGAAATGTCCATTTCCCCCCATTCTATAGCTTTTTCTCCGTCTCGAGCTTCTTTTCCGAATTTTTTTTTTTCTTAATAAAATTATTTTATATGCCACGATAATCAGATTGAATTAATTTTAATGGCAATTAATTAAAAAACTCGGTTATAAGAAGAAAAGCTCTTCTGATGTTCCACCTTCCACCTCATTACCTGGATGAACTGTCCCACCACAGCCGGTCCCTCGGTGGGACAGGCTCTGGTCAGAGCGGCGACACATTTAGCGATGGAGCAGTACGCCTGCTTGTGAGGCAGCGCGGCGCTCTGAGAGTACACTGGACCCGTCAGCATCCTCAGCAGGTCCATGTAACCCAGACCAGAGGTGTTGGTGGCCACCAGAGCCTGCAGGCAGAGGGAACAACGAGGATCAGAGACCATCGGTGCCCAAGTCTGTCACATCAGTCAGATCAGTCCAAACCTGGTAGAAATCCAGCATGGCGGCGAGCGCCCCTCCCTGCAGCAGCGGCGATCGGACCAGCGCGATCAGCTGCTGCAGGATGTTTCCCCCGGCCAGCTGACCCAGCGAGGACGGGTGCGTCACGGCCAGCGTGGACAGGAAGCTCAGCGCCATCTGGGACACGTGCATGTCGCTCTCCGAGATGAGAGGCGGCAGCTCGGCCAGGACGGCGTCCACCATGACAGGAGTGACGGCGGAGCTGAGGGGGTGGAAACAAGCGAACGGTGAGCAGAGAGAGAGAGCTGGTGGGGCGGGGCTTGGCGCCCAGGTGGGAGTTACCTGTAGTTCCTGAGAAGGATGTCGAGGGCGGCCAGCGTGCAGAGCTTCAGGGCGCGTTGGTTCTTCCTGAGGAAGGAGGCGAGGATGGGAACGGCGTCGGGAAGAACGGGCCGCAGGTCGATTTTCAAAGGGGAACCGGCGATCAGCGTCATAGCTGCAAACAGGAAATGGCTTTACACCCTGTGGTCGTTACAGCCGCTAAATTCAGCCCTGAAGAAGCTGCGGGATCTGACCTTTGACCGTCGTCAGCCGCGTGATTTCGTTCTTCAGCCGCTCCAGGAAGATCAGCAGGGTTCCTGGAAGCTCGTTCGGCAGACGGTCACCTGCACAACAACAGAACCAATCAGGGGCTTAAAATCCGACCTGTGGTCAACGATTGATGACATCACATCATGTGATTGACAGGTGGATGTTACCTAGGTTACAGATGATCTGCCCCATACAGGAAATGGCTCGTTCTTTGACCTCCTGGTCGATGTCAGCGGCTTTCAGACGTTTGATCGTACAGGTGAAAAGGTCGTTGATGTAGGGGGAGGGGTCAAAGCTGTCTGAGCCCTCTGATAGGTTATCCAGGGGTCTGATCACCTAGGAGACCATAGATGCATCAGAAGACACCCTTTGTAACTGAATCTGTTAACAGGAAGGTCAAAGGTCGCTCCCCCTCACCTTGACAAGCTGCTGGGTAACGAGCAACGCCTCAGAGGTGATCTTGTAAAAGGGGTCTCCCACACAGGCCACCACGGGCGGTACGAGGGCCGGGACGTGGGCGTGGAAGGCGTGAGCGGGGTGCGTGACCATGATGACGTGGAGGCAGGACAGAGCGTCGATCTTCAGGTTGGAGCTGCTCGACTTGTCGTTCAGAGAGAAGATGATTCCTGAGACAAGAAAAGCATCTCAGATCAGCGGGCAGAAAATAAATCATTTATCAGTCAGTGAAAAATCATCAGAAATCTAAGATTAGACGCGATGACAAATTCTGGTAACGAGCTTCTTTAGATTTCTTGGGAAAAGCATAAAAAAAATCTGAAACTATTTATAACATTATATTCTGATGACATTAAGAAGCTAACATTTTAAATCCTGAAAGAAGAAAAACTGCTTTTAATGGATGAAAACAACAAAACCCTTCTGTGTTCAGTTTGACTAACGAGGTCCAGACCCTGACCCGCCT
Source organism: Cyprinodon variegatus (assembly GCF_000732505.1). Taxonomy (NCBI): domain Eukaryota; kingdom Metazoa; phylum Chordata; class Actinopteri; order Cyprinodontiformes; family Cyprinodontidae; genus Cyprinodon; species Cyprinodon variegatus. Next base: position 405,615 of record NW_015150690.1, read on the forward strand.
CCCAGAAACAAAAAATGCTTAATGACCCCCAGAGAAAAAGCTCTGTGGACCGACGTGACCAAAGCAGAAGTTTCTGGAAGGCGTCCATCATGATCCTGACCTCCTGCTTCAGAACGACTTGCCGTAACAAAATAAATAAATAAATGTATTAAACTCGGATCCAGTTATGCAAAAGAACTATAATCTAAAGTAGGAATGCACAATATATCGAATATACTCAATGTATCGAGTTTTCCCATGCATGATAGTTAAAAGTACAAATTTGAGTACAAATTTGAGTACAAATTTGCATGACGACATTGAGCCATCTGCATCTATTTCACTGAGAAGGCTATTTTTCCCCACAAACATTGAATGCATCATAAACCCCTCCTACAGACAGGATTATTTTCTCGCACACTACAGCAACCGGCAAACGGAATATGGCGACAGCAGGTGTTTCAGCTGAGTGATGTAAGGCAGCGGTTTGGGTTTCACGCCGAGAATGTCGAACAAAAGGTGCTAATTTCCAAGACCAAAAACTGCTGCAAAAGGTAGCAGTGCTAATTTATTTCACCACCTAAAGTCATCCGCTGCAAAATGAAGAATGTTGTAAACTCTGCATATCAGCGTCTCCCAGCACACCAATTAGAAGGTTAAATAAATCAGCTGTGAAGCAGGTGACATTGGCCTCGTCGTTTGAAAAAGCGATCCCATATGAGAGAAAGGAAGAGATGGAGGGAAATTAGGGACCTTATTTTTTACGTTAAAATTATTTTTAGATGCTCTAATTCCTTTGATGTGTCTGTTCAGAGGTTTTGCAGAAGTTCTCTAAACTTGGCAATGTTCAAAAATGTATAACTTTTTGTGCTTCTTTAAAATTCCCAGCACATAAAGATCAATGCAAACAGTTTGGAGATGCTCTGATTTTAATTTTATGTGAATTTCTTTTTTCATTTTGCTTTTTTTCTATTATGCACAAAAGAGCCCTTTTTTATTTTGCATTTTATTTAGTATTGCATGTTTTTGCTTAGTTTCTTGTTTTGTTGCTGGGATCTTGTTAAAGGTCTAATACTGACACCCAAAGGCATAATGAGGCAGGATTATTGGTGAAAAGCTTTGAGCTGGTTAAAATAAAATTGAATGCGTAAATCTTATGTGTACTCTATTGTTTTTGAAGTAATTTAGGTAAGTGGACCTAAATCCCTCCCAGACGTCTGAAGGACCAGTTAGAGGCTTTAGGAGACGTTAGTTTTCCAATCTGGTACCCAGCGGTCTCAATAGGAGTAAATAGTTTATTACTGTTTGGCTTCATGCACTGATGGCCCCCCCCACTGCGCCCAGTAAGCCCTCTGGTATTACCTGGTATGAGTACTGGGATGTGCTGTGTCAGGGCTCCTGGGAGGACGTTGACCAGTTCGGTTAACATGTTGAAACAACACTGACGAGTTTTGACACTTTTCTCCTTCAGCTGTTTGTGGAGCGCCTTGACGATCATGGGTACCTGCAAAGGGCGAGCGACACCATCAGAGACAGAGAGAGAGAGACAGCTATACATCCTGTCACCTGTTTAGGTCGGTGCTGCAGGATGCTGATGGTTTCCTGTCACCGTGGGAACGGCAGACCAAAACCTGCACCATCATAAAGTGAGCAACAGTGCCACCTGCTGCACAGACAGTAAACTGCAGACAGGAGCTGCCAAGGAGGTGATGTATTTAGGAGTTTGTCTGAGTATAGGATACTTTGAAAAATGATGAACAGATTTTAAGGACATCCTTCGTGTCAACGAACGGATTGAGAGTGATCCAGATCATGTGTGAGTTTTAACTATAGGTTTAAATCACAATATAGGAGAAATGTTGCTGCTTGGTGGAGGTCTGCGCTCTCAGACTGTTTTCTACTGATGAGCAGCAAACCTGCTCTACTATTTCACTTTATATTATAAATAAGAATAAAAATAAAGGGATCCAAACTGAATGATTAATTAAATCAGAGTATTTAACAGCAGCTGCTATTTATGAAGTTAAACTTTAACAGAGCTGACATTTCAGTTGAAAGGCGCCCTCTCTGCTCCCCACCTGACTCTGCAGCATCGTCAGCGGCGTCTCCCCCTGCTCCATGGCGTCCGGGTCGGCCAGCCAGCTCTGAGCCGGTCTGGTCTGTTTCAGCAGCGACAGGTAAGCGTGGAAAACATCCGCCTTCACGTTCTCCTCCCTCTCCTGCACACAGGCAGCGGACGGTTACAAGGTCGGCCTCAGAAACATTCGGCAGCAGATCGCCGCCCGTTTGAAGCTACCTTGAAGCGGCAGACCAGCGCCGGAGAAACGGAGCGATAGAACTCCGGCAGCATCTCGTGACGTGTCGAGACAACGGCGTCCAGACATTTGGCCGCCGCCCTCCGGACCTTCCAGCTCATGTCGTCATCATCGCTGTATTCGTCGTCGCTACCTGGCCGGGCGGAAACACAACAGAAGCTAACTCAACCAGAACGCCACCAAACTCCTGATTCAGACCAAGATGGCGGCAGCAGATTGAAATGAGTTGATTTCAGCACCCTGGTAGTCTTCATCGTTCTGCTCAGCATCCATGGCGTTATCGTCCTCATCTTCATCATCAAAGTTGTAGTTGGGGTCGTAGGTCAAGTAGCGGAGGCAGATGGAGATGATGGTCGGGACGTGGGGATAAACTTCTTTAGGACACCTGCAGAAAAAACAATCAGCAAACAGAAAAGCGTCTGAAGCTGCAGCGCGTCTCTGAGCCCTACCTCCGGACAAACGACTCGAAGGCCTGGATGCAGTACTCTCTGAGCTCATCGTCGTCCACGTTGCAAAACTTCACCACCAGAGGGATGATCTTCTCCAGGTACTCTCCTGAAAAGGACAGGTCAGAGGTCAACTCCACGTCCGACTGAAAGCAGAATCTTCTAATTCTCCCTGCAGCGCCTCACCGATCCTGTGTCCCGCCTGCCTGCTGATGGCCGCCGTGCACTGGATGTACGTCCTGGTGGTTGACATGTTGTCGTTCCTCCCCAGCTCTGTGAGGAGGTGCTCGATGAGATCGATGAAGACTAGGTTTCCACAGGACATCACCAGGTGGCCCAGAGCCATGATGGTCCTCTGAAACCAAAACAAACCCAGTCAGAGATTAGTGGACCAGACGGACCCTCAGGGCTCATTGGATATTTATGCATTTAGCTGAAGCCTTTATTCAAAGCGACTTACAAAACAGACACAATGTTACAGTTATCAATGATTATACACTCTCTAAAGGAAAATCCCTTGTCAGAATCAGTGGTTATAGCAAAGAGAGAGAAGGAAATACAGAAAGAGCAGCAGAGCTATGGGTGAGAGTGAGGAAAGGAGATGCTCTTTGAAGAGGTGGGTCTATAGGAGCTTCCCAAAGATAGACGGGGACGCTGCTGTTCTTGTAGCGCTTGGTACGTCATTCCACCATCTTGGAACAACACATGAAAACATACTGGACTGTCTTAAAGAAAAACTCCGGTCATATTCAGAATTTAAACTTCAGAAAGTACTTAAAATATAAATTTATTCCATACTGTTCAATAAATGATACGTATTGTTAATTAATTA